>NC_046969.1:26896371-26898871 GCF_009769545.1 Cyclopterus lumpus | reverse complement strand
AACACGGTAACGCAACAAGGTAACGCAACAAGGTAACGCAACAAGGTAACGCAACAAGGTAACGCAACAAGGTAACGCAACACGGGAACGCAACACGGGAACGCAACAAGGGAACGCAACATGGGAACGCAACAAGGGAACGCAACACGGGAACGCAACAAGGGAACGCAACAAGGGAACGCAACACAGTAACGCAACACGGTAACGCAACAAGGTAACGCAACAAGGTAACGCAACACAGTAACGCAACACAGTAACGCAACACAGTAACGCAACACAGTAACGCAACACAGTAACGCAACAAGGGAACGCAACATGGGAACGCAACAAGGGAACGCAACAAGGGAACGCAACAAGGGAACGCAACACGGGAACGCAACAAGGGAACGCAACAAGGGAACGCAACACAGTAACGCAACACGGTAACGCAACAAGGTAACGCAACAAGGTAACGCAACACAGTAACGCAACACAGTAACGCAACACAGTAACGCAACACAGTAACGCAACACAGTAACGCAACACAGTAACGCAACAAGGGAACGCAACATGGGAACGCAACAAGGGAACGCAACAAGGGAACGCAACACGGGAACGCAGCAAGGGAACGCAACACAGTAACGCAACACAGTAACGCAACACAGTAACGCAACAAGGGAACGCAACATGGGAACGCAACAAGGGAACGCAACAAGGGAACGCAACACAGTAACGCAACACGGTAACGCAACAAGGTAACGCAACAAGGTAACGCAACACAGTAACGCAACACAGTAACGCAACAAGGGAACGCAACATGGGAACGCAACAAGGGAACGCAACAAGGGAACGCAACAAGGGAACGCAACACGGGAACGCAACAAGGGAACGCAACAAGGGAACGCAACACGGTAACGCAACACGGTAACGCAACACGGTAACGCAACACAGTAACGCAACACAGTAACGCAACACAGTAACGCAACAAGGGAACGCAACATGGGAACGCAACAAGGGAACGCAACAAGGGAACGCAACAAGGGAACGCAACAAGGGAACGCAACAAGGGAACGCAACACGGGAACGCAACAAGGGAACGCAACAAGGGAACGCAACAAGGGAACGCAACAAGGGAACGCAACACGGGAACGCAACAAGGGAACGCAACAAGGGAACGCAACAAGGGAACGCAACACAGTAACGCAACACAGTAACGCAACACAGTAACGCAACAAGGGAACG
Source organism: Cyclopterus lumpus (assembly GCF_009769545.1). NCBI lineage: Eukaryota > Metazoa > Chordata > Actinopteri > Perciformes > Cyclopteridae > Cyclopterus > Cyclopterus lumpus. The sequence continues at coordinate 26,897,650 of NC_046969.1, read as the reverse complement.
CAACAAGGGAACGCAACAAGGTAACGCAACAAGGGAACGCAACAAGGGAACGCAACAAGGGAACGCAACACGGGAACGCAACAAGGGAACGCAACAAGGGAACGCAACAAGGGAACGCAACAAGGGAACGCAACACAGTAACGCAACACGGTAACGCAACAAGGTAACGCAACACAGTAACGCAACACAGTAACGCAACACAGTAACGCAACAAGGGAACGCAACACGGGAACGCAACACGGGAACGCAACACGGGAACGCAACAACGTAGCGCAACAACGTAGCGCAACAACGTAGCGCAACAACGTAGCGCAACAACGTAGCGCAACAACGTAGCGCAACAACGTAGCGCAACAACGTAGCGCAACAACGTAGCGCAACAACGTAGCGCAACAACGTAGCGCAACAACGTAGCGCAACAACGTAGCGCAACAACGTAGCGCAACAACGTAGCGCAACAACGTAGCGCAACAACGTAGCGCAACAACGTAGCGCAACAACGTAGCGCAACAACGTAGCGCAACAACGTAGCGCAACAAGGTAACGCAACAAGGTAACGCAACAAGGGAACGCAACAAGGGAACGCAACAAGGGAACGCAACAAGGTAACGCAACAAGGTAACGCAACAAGGTAACGCAACAAGGTAACGCAACAAGGTAACGCAACAAGGTAACGCAAAAAGGTAACGCAAAAAGGTAACGCAACAAGGTAACGCAACAAGGTAACGCAACAAGGTAACGCAACAAGGGAACGCAACAAGGGAACGCAACACGGGAACGCAACACGGTAACGCAACAAGGTAACGCAACAAGGTAACGCAACAAGGGAACGCAACAAGGTAACGACATTGACATTGATGGTACGAGAACAGAGTCAGTGGTGACTGACAAACTAAAGTATTGACAGTTCACTAAACAATCTACAGTGTTGTTGAACACTTTCCCCGCTACATTCTCCAGATTTCTGCACAGGTATTAATAAAGTTCCATCCGATGCACAGCGGTAGCTCACACGACACACTAGAGGGATCAAACAACCGGGTTATAATCAGACTGAAATTAAATCTTATCGTGGGAAGTAAATTAAATTTGAATGAGGTTCCATTTGTAAAACAGGAGTGAATGAATAGAGCCCTGACGGGGACACGCATGCAGCAATGAGAGCCATTGAGAGCCCTGTGGACGCTCCAACAGGTGACCTGACAGCGGCTGTAATTAACTGAGCATGGCTGGTGTGGGACAGACGGCAGCCATCTTCATTTAGGGAACCGTGTTAGCG
>NC_046969.1:26861371-26886371 GCF_009769545.1 Cyclopterus lumpus | reverse complement strand
GGGTCGTCGAGTGTCTCTTTGTAGTCGTCGTGTGTCTCTTTGTAGTCGTCGTGGGTCTCTTTGTAGTCGTCGTGTGTCTCTTTGTAGTCTTCGTGGGTCGTCGAGTGTCTCTTTGTAGTCGTCGTGTGTCTCTTTGTAGTCGTCGTGTGTCTCTTCGTAGTCGTCGTGGGTCTCTTTGTAGTCGTCGAGTGTCTCTTTGTAGTCGTCGTGTGTCTCTTTGTAGTCGTCGTGTGTCTCTTTGTAGTCGTCGAGTGTCTCTTTGTAGTCGTCGTGTGTCTCTTTGTAGTCGTCGAGTGTCTCTTTGTAGTCGTCGTGTGTCTCTTTGTAGTCGTCGAGTGTCTCTTTGTAGTCGTTGTGTGTCTCTTTGTAGTCGTCGTGTGTCTCTTTGTAGTCGTCGTGGGTCTCTTCGTAGTCGCCGTGGGTCTCTTTGTAGTCGTCGTGGGTGTCTTCGTAGTCGTCGAGTGTCTCTTTGTAGTCGTCGTGTGTCTCTTTGTAGTCGTCGTGTGTCTCTTTGTAGTCGTCGTGTGTCTCTTTGTAGTCGTCGTGGGTCTCTTCGTAGTCGCCGTGGGTCTCTTTGTAGTCGTCGTGGGTGTCTTCGTAGTCGTCGTGGGTCTCTTTGTAGTCGTCGTGTGGTCGTCGTGTGTCTCTTTGTAGTCGTCGTGTGTCTCTTTGTAGTCGTCGTGTGTCTCTTTGTAGTCGTCGTGTGTCTCTTTGTAGTCGTCGTGGGTCTCTTCGTAGTCGCCGTGGGTCTCTTTGTAGTCGTCGTGTGTCTCTTTGTAGTCGTCGTGTGTCTCTTCGTAGTCGTCGTGTGTCTCTTTGTAGTCGTCGTGTGTCTCTTTGTAGTCGTCGTGTGTCTCTTCGTAGTCGTCGTGTGTCTCTTTGTAGTCGTCGTGGGTCTCTTTGTAGTCGTCGTGGGTCTCTTTGTAGTCATTTTGAGACTCTTCCTGGTTGGTTCTCTTTGAGTGACATATTGAAGCCCCGGCCTCTTTGGGCCCTGGTCTGTGTAGTGGAAGTGTACTAATTACAAATATAGAACCTCACTCTTTCATGCTAATATAGCATAAGTCATGCTATATGGCCACCTCCTGTTCTCAGACCAGCTGTTTAATCACACTTAAAATGCACAAGCCTGCAAGACCGCCTTCAGAGGATGAAGGTCGTATCTTCTACTAAGAATAACAGACTCAATACGTCGTCTTTTATTATTCTGGATCTAAGTTAAGAAGTTTCAAGGTGACGTCTATCAGAAAGCATTCAAATATAATACGCGATTCCTTCTTCCCTGAATATGAAACAAAAGGGGCTCATTTCAAATGGACCAGTTCTGTCGAGTCGAGGTGGAACGACAGGCGTCAGAACGTGAGGTCATCCCACATCACAGAGGTCATCCCACATCACAGAGGTCATCCCACATCACAGAGGTCATCCTGCTCGTGTCAGATAAGTGGAGCTGTATCCTTTCAGAAATAGCTCAAAGCCTGTCGCCTCGGCGACGCCTCTAAAACAGAGCTGTCACTCTGTAAACAGCTGTAAACAGGAAGTGTGACCTCGCTGCAGCTCGGCCCGCCTTCACGTTCTCTCGACTGACACTTCTAATTTAGTCTTTTCCGTGAGACGGCTCACCTTCACAGCGCAGTAGTCAAAGAAGCCGGTCTCTGAGAAGATGGCGACCAGCACCATCTGGAACAAAATGAGATTATTATGTCACACTGATATTTACAAAGTGCATGCCGTCTCCTGCAGGGACACTCCTGTCCCCCCATGTCCCCCCTCATGTCCCCCCCATGGTCCCCATCCTGTCCCCCCCCCGTGTCCCCCCCATATGTCCCCCCTATGTCCCCCATATCCCCCATATGTCCCCCCTATGTCCCCCCTGTCCCCCCTATGTCCCCCTCTATGTCCCCCCTATGTCCCCCCCATGTTTCCCCCCTATGTCCCCCACGTCCCCCATATGTCCCCCCTATGTCCCCCCCCATGTTTCCCCCCTATGTCCCCCACATGTCCCCCCTATGTCCCCCCTATGTCCCCCACGTCCCCCCCCATAAAACTTAAAGTCTCACCATGCCGAAGAGCAGAGCCAGCGTCTCGTAGTCGATCCACTCGACCACCGTCACCAGACTGGGTCGCTGAGGGAGACAAAGAGTTATGAGGAGAAGGAGCAACAATAATAATAATAGTGATAATAATATATATATATATATATATATATATATATATATATATATATATATATATATATATATATGTATATAGATATATATATATACCTGATTGCAGCTTAACTGCTTAACTTATCTAAGCTGTCCCTAATGTTCCTTATGATTTCTAACTCATATTTATGTCTACATGACTCACGTCTCCGATGACGGCCAGAGCGGCTAAAGCTGCCAGAGAGCCCAACATGGCCGCCAGCGTACGATGCACGATCTGAAGAGGAATCATAAACACAACATGTAACGCCTCTGGACCAAAGAAGTCAACATATGATGCATTTACAGCTGGGCATTTATCCATTTGACATGTTTGTTGTGGTATATGATATTTCATTCTATGGTGTTATTGATTTGTATCTCATGGAACCAGTGTTTTATTCTTACTATATTTGCATCCTTCATTAAATAAGCCTGCATCTCAAACTGTAATTAAAGGGACATTCTCATCGTTCTACGATATTTTAGTTGTTTTCCTCGGTTTGAATATCCATAAATGCATAAGTTAAAGATGACAGACAGCTCATCTCATGTATGATGCATCCTCATTAATAAGCCGCAGCCTGTTATTAGACATCAGAGCTTCTCCTGACATTCACGCCACCGATGAAGACTCTGGGACCCGAGGCCTTCGTCCTAAATACAAGACGAGCTCATCCATAACTAATCATATCCGACCGGAGCAGGCGTTCGTCTGATAATTATTTTATTTTGCTGAAATTTCTAGAAATCTAACAAAATACGGAGTATGGAATCCACGTAATCATAAACCAGGAAGTAAAAGATCAAAAGACTTATTTATTTAAGATTTATTTATAAACAACAATCTTTTATTAAACCGACTAAGTATTTCTCCATCTAATATTAAACCAAACCTTTACTGTGTTTTTCATACATTTGAAGTTTGGAAAATAAGAGTTTTTACTCGTAAAAACATAAAAAACTTCAAAGACATACAACAGCTACAAAGAGAAGCTACAAAGAGACATACAACAGCTGCAAAGAAAAGCTACAAAGAGACATACAACAGCTACAAAGAGAAGCTACAAAGAGACATACAACAGCTGCAAAGAGAAGCTACAAAGAGACATACAACAGCTACAAAGAGAAGCTACAAAGAGACATACAACAGCTACAAAGAGAAGCTACAAAGAGACATACAACAGCTGCAAAGAGAAGCTACAAAGAGACATACAACAGCTACAAAGAGAAGCTACAAAGAGACATACAACAGCTTCAAAGAGAAGCTACAAAGAGACATACAACAGCTACAAAGAGACATACAACAGCTGCAAAGAGAAGCTACAAAGAGACATACAACAGCTTCAAAGAGAAGCTACAAAGAGACATACAACAGCTTCAAAGAGAAGCTACAAAGAGACATACAACAGCTGCAAAGAGAAGCTACAAAGAGACATACAACAGCTTCAAAGAGAAGCTACAAAGAGACATACAACAGCTGCAAAGAGAAGCTACAAAGAGACATACAACAGCTTCAAAGAGAAGCTACAAAGAGACATACAACAGCTACAAAGAGAAGCTACAAAGAGACATACAACAGCTACAAAGAGAAGCTACAAAGAGACATACAACAGCTGCAAAGAGAAGCTACAAAGAGACATACAACAGCTACAAAGAGAAGCTACAAAGAGACATACAACAGCTGCAAAGAGAAGCTACAAAGAGACATACAACAGCTACAAAGAGAAGCTACAAAGAGACATACAACAGCTGCAAAGAGAAGCTACAAAGAGACATACAACAGCTACAAAGAGAAGCTACAAAGAGACATACAACAGCTACAAAGAGAAGCTACAAAGAGACATACAACAGCTGCAAAGAGAAGCTACAAAGAGACATACAACAGCTACAAAGAGAAGCTACAAAGAGACATACAACAGCTGCAAAGAGAAGCTACAAAGAGACATACAACAGCTACAAAGAGAAGCTACAAAGAGACATACAACAGCTACAAAGAGAAGCTACAAAGAGACATACAACAGCTACAAAGAGAAGCTACAAAGAGACATACAACAGCTGCAAAGAGAAGCTACAAAGAGACATACAACAGCTGCAAAGAGAAGCTACAAAGAGACACAAGAAACTAGAAAAGATCACTTCAAGGAGACCAACCGCACGAAAGACACACAAACAGACTCACACCTCAAAGATGATGAGAACGTAGACCCCCGTCAGGATGACCCCGGCGATGACCACCTGCGTCTCCACGGTAACGTAGAGCGCCTGGTGCGTCATGGACAGCGGCACCACATCGCCCTCCTGCAGGAAGGCCTGCACCGAGATGACGATGGGGTCGCTATGGAGACCAGACAGTGAACATTCCTGAAATGTTTGTTACGTTGGAGTAAACAACAACACACACTCAACAACAACAATAACAATAACCCTTGGCAAGGCATTTAAAAAATAACTTTGTTAATAAAAGCTCTGGATGTACGGAGGCATTCTATAATAATATCTGAGTGTATGTAATTAATAATACAAAAATAAGACTACAAAGAGACAAAACAACTACAAAGAGACAAAACGACTACAAAGAGACAAAACGACTACAAAGAGACAAAACAACTACAAAGATACCTGCTGAGCATCTCAAATGTTTTGGTCACCAGGATCTGGTCACTTCGTTCTCGGTGCAGAGGGATGGTCCAGTTATAGATCACCTGATCACAGACAGAGAGGATCGATGAGTCGGCTGATGACGATGATGAAGATGACGACGCTCACGTAGACCCCCTCACCTGCTGAGTCCTCCTCCTCCGCTGGCCCGTCTGCTCCGTCTGCTCCACCTGGACCAGGATGTAGTCCTGGTTGTCGGGGTCCAGCTTCCCTCCGCTGAAAGGCCCGCCCACCTGCAGCTTCAGCAGAGCGTTGTCTCCGAAGTCCGTGAGGTTCATCGCTGCAGACGGTCAAGACAAACATCTGGAGGACTTCTGAATATTGAAGACAAAGTTTCTACTATTTGGAACCGAAGGGTTCTTCTTCAGAACATGAAACCAGTCGAGCCTTGGAGTCCAGCAGCAGGCCATTTATTATCTTATTATTTATGACTTGATTTGACCTTTGTGGTCATTTTGCATCTATCTACTGATGTTTTTACGTTTCTATAAAGTTGTTTTGTGCGTCTTGAAGTTGTTTTGTGGATGTTTCTCATCTAAATTCAGTCATACGACATCTTCATCATTTTCAAGTTGTTTTGTATTTCTTTGTAGTTTTTTACTTTTCATCACGTTTCTCTGGTCGTTTTCAGTCTCTTTCTACTCATTTGGGCTAATTTAAATGTTATTTTCTTGTGACTTGTTTTGTGTCTCTTCGTCAACATTCTTAGTCTTTTCTAGTCATTTTAGGTGTCATTGTCCTTTTGGATCCCCTTGTAGTCATTTTGGGTTGTTTGAAGTTGTTTTGTGTCTCTTTGTGGTCATTTAAAGTCTCTTTATGGTCATTTAACATCTCTTTGTGGTCATGTAATGTCTCTTTGTGGTCATTTAACATCTCTTTGTGGTTATTTAATGTCTCTTTGTGGTCATTTAATGTCTCTTTGGTCTCTTTGTAGTCATTTAACGTCTCTTTGTGGTTATTTAATGTCTCTTTGTGGTCATTTAATGTCTCTTTGTAGTCATTTAACGTCTCTTTGTGGCCATTTAACATCTCTTTGTGGTCATTTAACGTCTCTCTTTTAACATCTCTTTGGTCTCTTTGTGGTCATTTAATGTTTCTCTTTCAACGTCTCTTTGGTCTCTTTGTGGTCATTTAACGTCTCTTTGTGGTCATTTAACGTCTCTTTCCGACCCTTTCCATCATCTCCGGTTCCATTTCTCTCCTTGTTGGTCTGCAGGGTCTTCTTTTGTTTCTAATATCAGAACAAATCATAAAATAACAATGTGCAGAAAAAGATACAGAAACTGTCTGTTGAGGAGACCGCCAGCATCCTCCAGGGGTCGTCTCGGTCTGGATACATGCTGAAGAACAGCTGGAAGCAGAACAACGCTTCACTCAGTCGGCGACGCACACACATCAAGAAGAAAAGGAGAACGTGCAGAACGTGCAGAACGTGCAGAACGTGCAGAACGCTCAGTAAACACTCCAATGTGAACTTTCATTTGGATTCAGTTCCGAACATGTTGGACTTTTCCTTTAAGAGGAAAAAAGAAGTGACACATTGTGTAGTTTTATTTTAGCACAAACATTAGTTCATTATTAGGAGGTTTATTATTGTTTTTGTTATGTTTTATTGCGCTTACACTGCAGAGGACGACGATAGTAAACATCGTGGCAATTTTGGAGACTCTGAAGCAGCATCTGAAAAGACAGAAGAATGAAAAGTTCAGTAGAATAATAATTAGAGATTATTGCTGTGGATTCAAACCTCACCAGATGAAACTATTGTGTTCTAAAATTATGGAAATAATGAATTCTAAATTCTAAGATTCATGTCATTAACTTTATCTCTGAGTTAAAACATAGTTTATATATGTATCATGTAAAAACATCTGTATCATCTGTATTACAGTGAAAACATCTGTATCACGTAAAAACATTTGTATCATGTAAAACATCTGTATCACTGTGAAAACATGTGTATCATATTAAAACATTGTTTTCATATGAAAACATGTGTATCATATGAAACATGTGTATCTCACTTCATGCTGCTGGTGAGTCTGAAGCTGAGGCTGAGGTGGTCCAGCGGGTCGCTCTTCTCCGAGGAGCCGGACCTGGACTCTGACAGACCGGTGACCTCGCTGCCCAGCCGGTACCTCTTCTCCAGGTCCAGGGAGCCGCCGTCCCAGAGCTCCTCCCCTCCGACGAAGCCGGGGTCGTGTAAGGTCATGTAGGTCATACTGGAAAACAGAGTCACCATCTGAGTGTTTAATGTTTTGAAGTCAAATTGTATCAGAATTATTAAAATACAGTATATTGTTTTCATTAACTATTGGATGCTTTGTGGCTCTAAGCGAGATGAATAATCTTCAAGGTGAAACCGACCTGTCGTCCTGAGAGAACCGGAGCAGCGGCGACCTCTCCGACAGGCCGGCGGCGTTGCTTTTCCCTCTGAGGACGTTCACCACGCTGAAGCTGCAGAAACAACATTCAAAAGAGCAGCTGGTGACCTTTGACCTCCAGCCGACAGAACCTTTGTGACCCGGCAGGTGGCGGAGCAGCTGGTCTCACACACACACACACACACACACACACACACACACACACACACACACACACACACACACACACACACTTTGACTCGTTTCTGTTGTCAACCCGTGATGCCTCAACTTCCTGTTGGTTTCATCATGCAGCAGTTCATATATACAGATATGTATTTAAACTATTGACCACTAATTCATGGAGTCGTGTCTCGTGTCATTTCTTTGGCAGCAGAAGAGTCGTCATGGAAACCAACCACGAGCCAAAACTGAAGGCCAGAACTCCTAATATTAAAGCTTTTTACCCTCCACCTGTCAAATTCTGTTTCTATACACATAAAGTCTGTTTACTTCTATACACATAAAGTCTGTTTACTTCTATACACTAAAAGTCTGTTTACTTCTATAAACAAAGTCTGTTTACTTCTATACACATAAAGTCTGTTTACTTCTATACACATAAAGTCTGTTTACTTCTATACACATAAAGTCTGTTTACTTCTATAAACAAAGTCTGTTTACTTCTATACACATAAAGTCTGTTTACTTCTATACACATAAAGTCTGTTTACTTCTATACACATAAAGTCTGTTTACTTCTATACACATAAAGTCTGTTTACTTCTATACACATAAAGTCTGTTTACTTCTATAAACATAAAGTCTGTTTACTTCTATACACATAAAGTCTGTTTACTTCTATACACATAAAGTCTGTTTACTTCTATAAACATAAAGTCTGTTTACTTCTATACACATAAAGTCTGTTTACTTCTATAAACATAAAGTCTGTTTACTTCTATACACATAAAGTCTGTTTACTTCTATAAACAAAGTCAGTTTACTTCTATACACATAAAGTCTGGTTACTTCTATACACATAAAGTCTGTTTACTTCTATACACATAAAGTCTGTTTACTTCTATACACATAAAGTCTGTTTACTTCTATAAACAAAGTCTGTTTACTTCTATAAACATAAAGTCTGTTTACTTCTATAAACATAAAGTCTGTTTACTTCTATACACATAAAGTCTGTTTACTTCTATACACATAAAGTCTGTTTACTTCTATACACATAAAGTCTGTTCACGTCTATAAACAAAGTCTGTTTACTTCTATAAACATAAAGTCTGTTTACTTCTATACAGATAAAGTCTGTTTACTTCTATACACATAAAGTCTGTTTACTTCTATACACATAAAGTCTGTTTACTTCTATACACATAAAGTCTGTTTACTTCTATAAATATAAAGTCTGTTTACTTCTATACACATAAAGTCTGTTTACTTCTATACACATAAAGTCTGTTTACACATAAAGTCTGTTTACTTCTATACACATAAAGTCTGTTTACTTCTATACACATAAAGTCTGTTTACTTCTATACACATAAAGTCTGTTTACTTCTATACACATAAAGTCTGTTTACTTCTATAAACATAAAGTCTGTTTACTTCTATACACATAAAGTCTGTTTACTTCTATAAACAAAGTCTGTTTACTTCTATAAACAAAGTCTGTTTACTTCTATAAACAAAGTCTGTTTACTTCTATACACAAAAAGTCTGTTTACTTCTATACACATAAAGTCTGTTTACTTCTATAAACAAAGTCTGTTCACTTCTATAAACATAAAGTCTGTTTACTTCTATAAACAAAGTCTGTTTACTTCTATACACAAAAAGTCTGTTTACTTCTATACACATAAAGTCTGTTTACTTCTATAAACAAAGTCTGTTTACTTCTATAAACATAAAGTCTGTTTACTTCTATAAACATAAAGTCTGTTTACTTCTATACACATAAAGTCTGTTTACTTCTATACACATAAAGTCTGTTTACTTCTATACACATAAAGTCTGTTTACTTCTATAAACAAAGTCTGTTTTTTTCTATACACATAAAGTCTGTTTACTTCTATAAACAAAGTCTGTTCACTTCTATAAACATAAAGTCTGTTTACTTCTATACACATAAAGTCTGTTTACTTCTATACACATAAAGTCTGTTTACTTCTATAAACAAAGTCAGTTTACTTCTATACACATAAAGTCTGTTTACTTCTATAAACATAAAGTCTGTTTACTTCTATACACATAAAGTCTGTTTACTTCTATACACATAAAGTCTGTTTACTTCTATAAACAAAGTCTGTTTACTTCTATAAACATAAAGTCTGTTTACTTCTATACACATAAAGTCTGTTTACTTCTATACACATAAAGTCTGTTCACTTCTATAAACAAAGTCTGTTTACTTCTATAAACATAAAGTCTGTTTACTTCTATACACATAAAGTCTGTTTACTTCTATACACATAAAGTCTGTTCACTTCTATAAACATAGAAAAAAACAACAACAGCTTTCAGTGGGAGTCAACAACAACAGCTTTCAGTGGGAGTCAACAACAACAGCTTTCAGTGGGAGTCAACAACAACAGCTTTCAGTGGGAGTCAACAACAACAGCTTTCAGTGGGAGTCAACAACAATAGCTTTCAGTGGGAGTCAACAACAATAGCTTTAATTGGGAGTCAACAACAACAGCTTTCAGTGGGAGTCAACAACAATAGCTTTCAGTGGGAGTCAACAACAACAGCTTTCAGTGGGAGTCAACAACAACAGCTTTCAGTGGGAGTCAACAACAACAGCTTTCAGTGGGAGTCAACAACAACAGCTTTCAGTGGGAGTCAACAACAACAGCTTTCAGTGGGAGTCAACAACAACAGCTTTCAGTGGGAGTCAACAACAACAGCTCTGTTTTGGTCTCCTCCTGTCTAGCTGCTAAATGCTGCCCTCTGTCCTCCTGCCCGTCTCTAAACAGGAAGTCGCTGTCTGTGAAACCAAAACAATGAGCTAAAAGAAGCCAAAACACCGTTTGTTATTACACAGTCATGTGACTCCTTGTTAAGATCAAAATATTAAAGTTGACCTTGTTACATGTTCATGGACGTAATAGGACGTTAATACACATTTTCTTTTGATGCAGAAAAATAAATTCTGTGAGATCTTCATAAAATAAAGAAATACTTTGAGTTTTCATATCATCTCTATTCATCTATTTTATGTTTTGCATTCTATTTCATCATATTTAATCTAATTTTATCAAGTGTGTTGCTCATTCTGTCAATTTTTCTTTACTGTAATCCATTATTATTATAACAAATATTATTATCTATTATTAATGTTATTTGTATTACTATTATTATTAATAATAATTGTACCTTTATTATTGTTATTATTTTTATCATCATTATTAATATTATTATTATCATCATCATCATTATTTTTATCATTATTAATATGATCATCATCATTATTATTTTACATCCTCACGTTAACTCAGCAGGTTTCTGTCACATGCAACTTTGGCCGAAATTCACAAAGCAAGAAATTCCTCAATTTAATCCCAATAACGTCAAAACCACGAGTTTGAGATTAGCCCCCCCCCCCCCCCCCCCTCACCCCCCCTCTGAGTAACAGAGACACGGTAAGTCTCTGAGAGTAAATGATCCTCCGCCCACTGAGTCTTTACCCAGCAGGCCGAGCGTGATGTTCCAGACGAGGAGCACGAGACAAGATGAACAAACCTTCACCAGTTAATAAACAAACCTTCACCAGTTATTAATAAACAAACCTTCACCAGTTATTAATAAACAAACCTTCACCAGTTATTAATAAACAAACCTTCACCAGTTATTAATAAACAAACCTTCACCAGTTATTAATAAACAAACCTTCACCAGTTAATAATGAACAAACCTTCACCAGTTATTAATGAACAAACCTTCACCAGTTATTAATAAACAAACCTTCACCAGTTATTAATAAACAAACCTTCACCAGTTAATAATAAACAAACCTTCACCAGTTATTAATGAACAAACCTTCACCAGTTATTAATAAACAAACCTTCACCAGTTATTAATAAACAAACCTTCACCAGTTAATAATAAACAAACCTTCACCAGTTAATAATGAACAAACCTTCACCAGTTATTAATAAACACACCTTCACCAGTTAATAATAAACAAACCTTCACCAGTTAATAATAAACAAACCTTCACCAGTTAATAATGAACAAACCTTCACCAGTTAATAATAAACACACCTTCACCATTCATAACTGTTTATAACAACTCAATATGTACAACTCAATGTTTATAACTCAATGTTTATAACTATTAATAATAATGTAGAATGTGATGCTAGTTATGAATGTTTTTTCTGTTATAACATCGTCTCTCAGCCTCATTTTTCTATTGTTCTTACTTTTATTGTTCATGTAAAGTGCCTTTGATGTATTATTATTATTATTAATAATAATAATAATAATAATAATAATAATAATAATAATAATAATATAAAGAATAGTCAGCCATCCGTACAAGTAGATTGAGCATTAGAGCTCATGATGTTCAGCAGTAAATGTTTACAACTCAGTTTAAAACTCAGTTTATACCTCAATGTTTATACCTCAATGTTTATAACTCTGTTTATAACTAAATGTTTTCAACTAAATGTATACAACTAAATGTTTACAACTCAATATTTATAACTCAACATTTATACCTCAATGTTTACACCTCAATGTTTATAACTAAATGTTTTCAACTCAATGTTTATAAATAAATGTTTACAACTCAATATTTACAACTCAATGTTTACAATTCAGTTTACAACTAAATGTTTATAACTAAATGTTTTCAACTCAACATTTATAACTCAATATTCATAACTCAATGTTTATAAATAAATGTTTACAACTCAATATTTACAACTCAATGTTTACAATTCAGTTTACAACTAAATGTTTATAACTAAATGTTTTCAACTCAACATTTATAACTCAATATTCATAACTCAATGTTTATAAATAAATGTTTACAACTCAATATTTACAACTCAATGTTTACAACTCAATGTTTATAAATAAATGTATACCTCAATGTTTACAACTCAATGTTTACAACTCAATGTTTACAACTAAATCTTCACAACTCAACATTTAACTCGTTCTGAAGCGAGGCCTCTGTCTGGGGGGGGCGGGGCTTTAACAACCCGTTAAAGGTCAAACACAGGACTTTCACCCAGGAGAGCGCTGTCCGTGTCCCGTGGAAAACCAAAAGTTATTACTTATTTTAAACAAAATCAAATCCTTTCACTAAAACGTCTTGAAGAGCGTACACGCATGTTGAAACGTGGTCAGAAACGGATGATATCAACATTTAGGTTTATTTTAACAGAGTGGGACCTCTCCCTACCCGTCCTCTCTGTGCTGCAGCTTGTGGGCGTCTCTCCTCTCCGAGATGCCCTCCAGGAGGCGGAGCTCCCCGAAGTCTCCGGCGACGACCTCCGGTGACCTCAGGCTGCCGCGGCCCTGCAGGCCCTGAGCCGAGGCCTGAGCCATTTCCATCTCCAGGTTGTTCTTGTTCTCCAGGAACATGGCGAGGCTGGAGGAGGCGAGAAGGTCGTTAGGGTCACGGCTGGAAAACCAAAACAAGGAGCTGAAAGACGCAGAAACACTAAATATGAGTAGAGGTCATATTTAGAGGTCATGTGACCTGCTGGTTATGTGGAAATATTGGCGAGAAGATCTAACGTTACAAAGTTCCTTTCATGTTTTCATCTGTTGTCTTTCATAACTTTCCTCCTCACCTGATTTCAATTAACCAATTAACAAGTTCATCACGATCTGAAGGAGCTTCATCTGACCTTTGAACCCGCAGAGTTCACGAGACGTAGTTTGTCACGTTAACACGTACTTATTTAAAAATGCGGGCGATGCACGTCAGCGTGAGGTCAGGGGTCAGCGTGAGGTCAGCAGGAGGTCAGCGTGAGGTCAGGGGTCAGCGTGAGGTCAGCAGGAGGTCAGGGGTCAGCGTGAGGTCAGCAGGAGGTCAGCGTGAGGTCAGCAGGAGGTCAGCGTGAGGTCACAAAGCCGATGGGATTATTGATCACATGAAAAGTCGAACTCGTGCCTTTTCATAATGACGTCATAATCTTCAGAGAATGAGAAGCAACGAGCGTCATAACGAGTTGATCCTCGTTAAAATTAAATATCCTCGTTAATAATAATAGTGATAATAATAATAATGATAATTTAGAATTTGATGCTAGTCATGAATGTTTTTTCTGTCTCAGCCTCGTTTTACTATTGTTCTTACTTTTATTGTTCATGTAAAGTGCCTTTGATGTATTATTATTAATAATAATATAAAGTATAGTCGGCCATCCGTACAAGTACATTGAGCATTAGAGCTCATGATGTTCAGCAGTAAAGCTTAAAAACCCTAAAAGAGAGACTCACCTGTTAGAAGATGAAGAAGATGAAGATGTTAAATAATCCAACAGTCAAAATCACAAAATAAAACCAGGCAGAAAGTCCTGAGAGGCTCCGACAGTGATGAAGATGAAGATGAAGAAGAAGAAGGAGGCCGAGGTGTTTCTCGTCTTCTCGTCCCCGACACGAGGAGCTGAGGAGTGAAGGAGTGAAGGAGCTGAGGAGCTGAGGAGTGGACAGTTTGCTCTGCAGCAACAGCAGAAAAACCTCCCCCCCTCCTCCCCTTACCTCCTCCCCCCCCCCTCCCCTGACCTCCTCCTCCCCCCCCCTCCCCCCCCCCCTGACCTCCTCCTCCTGAGAAAAGAACAGTTTCACAACAGTTACTTGAAGTAAAACATTCCTAGTGCTAAACTGAATGTCACATCTTTAATATTAATGCTGATTACAAATTATTTATTTATTTATATATATAAAAATAAATAAAATTATATATTTAAAAACATAAGAATAAAATAAACGAACAATAGAATGTGTAAAAGGTAATAAAACAATGAGTCTCAACAGGAACCTGAACTCCAGCTGGAGGGTCTACAGCTCGCTCCCTTCTCAGAAAGGAGACTATGTCCCCCATTGAGGGGGAGTCACCCGGTCAGGACTCCCTGCTGCCTGGAAGGGGACCGGGGGAGGGGGGCAGGACCGGGGGAGGGGGGGTGGGACCGGGGGAGGGGGTCAGCCTGGTCTTGTGGGCCCTTGGTAGTGAGAGCAGACATCACATGCAGAGGAGAGGCAGCCGGAGGAGACTCCTGGATGAATGAGTCTGCTGAGCGTCTGACCCACACACACCAAGCAGTCATGTGACGCAAGACAGGAACCATCATCACCATCATCATCATCACCATCATCATCATCATCACCATCATCATCACCATCCTGAGGTGCACTCACGCTGATGGTGACCTACAGAACAGAACCCGTGATCTACTCTTCTTTACTCAGAGAGAAGAGACGTCTTCAAACTGTCAAATAACCATCACAAAGGTTCACCTATTGTTCTTCATCTATTGTACTCCTGGTCACGTGACTTCTATTGTAAAATATATACATTTAAAAAATATATACATTTTAAACTATATACATTTATATACTCCTCTGGTTGTATAGAAGTCTATGCTTCATGTGTTAAAGCTGCATTCTCTCTCCTGACCACCAGGGGGCGACTCCTCTGGTTGTATAGAAGTCTATGCTTCATGTGTTAAAGCTGCATTCTCTCTCCTGACCACCAGGGGGCGACTCCTCTGGTTGTATAGAAGTCTATGCTTCATGTGTTGAAGCTGCATTCTCTCTACTGACCACCAGGGGGCGACTCCTCTGGTTGTATAGAAGTCTATGCTTCATGTGTTAAAGCTGCATTCTCTCTCCTGACCACCAGGGGGCGACTCCTCTGGTTGTATAGAAGTCTATGCTTCATGTGTTAAAGCTGCATTCTCTCTCCTGACCACCAGGGGGCGACTCCTCTGGTTGTATAGAAGTCTATGCTTCATGTGTTAAAGCTGCATTCTCTCTCCTGACCACCAGGGGGCGGCTCCTCTGGTTGTATAGAAGTCTATGCTTCATGTGTTAAAGCTGCATTCTCTCTCCTGACCACCAGGGGGCGACTCCTCTGGTTGTATAGAAGTCTATGCTTCATGTGTTAAAGCTGCATTCTCTCTCCTGACCACCAGGGGGCGACTCCTCTGGTTGTATAGAAGTCTTCGTTGTGAATCTTGAACCCACATCGTCACACAGCTCCGGCTCTTTTTGCATTTGAATTTATTAACATAAATGTATTAACATTGAATATGCAGAAATGAGACCTTCTGTGAACACATGGCACGATCATAGTATGTACATTCTTTAAGAGGGGGGGGGGGGGGGGGGGGGGGGGGGGGGGGGGGGGGGCAAGGTGAGAAACAATAACTTAAAGTTAAAAATGTTTTTATAGACGGAAACAGGAAGTGAGACTACTGTGTTGTCGTACATGTATTCTATATACAACCTAGAGAGGAGCACGTCACACAGAGGGCGGAGCTCTACCACAGCGCTGTCAATCAAACTGGAACAATATACATAATTATGTTTTAAAGAAACTAATCAGTTCCTCTCTTCAGCTCATTGCACATCTCCCCCCGCAGACGCGTGTGTGCTCATGTGTGTGTGTGTGTGCGTGTGTTCATGTGTGTGTGTGTTCATGTGTGTGTGCGTGCTCAGTGTGTGCGTGTGTGTGTTCATGTGTGTGTGTGTGCTCAGTGTGTGTGCGTGCCCAGTGTGTGTGTTCAACGTGTGTGTGCTCAGTGTGTGTGTGCCTATGTGTGTGTGCTCAGTGTGTGTGTGTGTGTGTGTGTGCTCAGTGTGTGTGTGTGTGTGTTCAACGTGTGTGTGCTCAGTGTGTGTGTGCTCAGTGTGTGTGTTCATGTGTGTGTGCGTGCTCAGTGTGTGTGTGTGTGTGTTCAACGTGTGTGTGCTCAGTGTGTGTGTTCATGTGTGTGTGCGTGCTCAGTGTGTGTGTGTGTGTGTGTGCTCAGTGTGTGTGTTCATGTGTGTGTGTGTGCTCAGTGTGTGTGTGTGTGTGTGTGCTCAGTGTGTGTGTGTGTGTGTTCAACGTGTGTGTGCTCAGTGTGTGTGTGCTCAGTGTGTGTGTTCATGTGTGTGTGCGTGCTCAGTGTGTGTGTGTGTGTGTGTGCTCAGTGTCCCGTCAGGTAGTCCTGGGTGGAGTCCGATGCGAAGGAGTCGGCGTCCTCGTTGTCGGAGTCCTCGCTGCTGTCGTCGGCCGCCGGCTCCCCGGACAGCGCGATGCGGGCGTAGTCGTCGGTGTCGATGGATTTGCAGAAGTGGATCGCGTACTTCAGCTTCTCCTCCAGAACCTGCTTACACGAGTACCTGGGCAGCTTCAGCAGGAAGAAGCAGGTGTAGGACTCGGGCAGGAAGTGGTCGGGGGGGTTGTACTTATCCAGCACCTGCAGGGGGGGGAGGGGCAAAGGAGGAGGAGTCATGCTGCTGTGTTCAGGGGCCAACACCCAATGATGTGTGCGTGTAGCTGTGTGTGTGTGTAGCTGTGTGTGTGTGTGTGAGTGTGTGTAGTTGTGTGTGTGTGTAGCTGTGTGTGTAGTTGTGTGTGTAGCTGTGTGTGTGTAGTTGTGTGTGTGTGTAGTTGTGTGTGGGTGAGTGTGTGTAGTTGTGTGTGTGTAGCTGTGTGTGTGTAGTTGTGTGTGTGTGTGCGTGTAGTTGTGTGTGTGTGAGTGTGTGTAGTTGTGTGTGTGTGTGTGTAGCTGTGTGTGTGTAGTTGTGTGGCTCCGACACGCCGCCGCCAGCTAAAAGGTCTGAGGATGCATTCAGGTGACCTCTTAAAACCTCGGTTCTTTAAAGTTTCCTTTAAACACGACATTTAAAGCTTCGTCTCGGTTTCTTTTTCTGAGGCGTTCGTAAACACGCGATGTGTTCAGGGACCGTCGTAAAGATGAATGTCTGACACTTTTTTTACAGATTTTGACCGATAAACGATTAAAGAAAACACGTTTTTTGCGTTTCCTACCTCACGGTCAGATATTTTCTTACCTGCACGACAAAGTCCCGCCCCCGGAAGTCGGCGATGGTGCGCGGCAGGCGCGTTCGCCCCCAGACGAACCTCAGGAAGAGGGACCGCTCCGTGTTGGAGAAGGACTCCATCACTTCCCAGAACCACTGGATGAGCGACGACGTGGGCTCCACCCCTTTGTACGTGGCCACCGACTTCAGCAGGTGGAGCGGGATGTCCGGGCTGCCGCACACCTGAGGACAGGAAGGGGGAGGGGTCAAACCGGGACTCGGCCTGACGGACACAAGGACGACGTGACTCCACTGACCATCGTCTCCAGCTCGTATCCGGTGAACAGCGACAACAACGGGACGGGGACCACTCGAGCCATTCCCTCCCGAACCGCTGACACCTGCTCGTCAAACTCGTGCAGCCTGGAGGGAGGAAACAGGAAGTAAAACACGAGCAAGGGGGGCGGGACACAGAGCGGAGGGGGTGGAGTCTCACCTGTAGTTGATGGCCAGGCGGACGTACTCCGCCCGGTTCTCCAGCGTGATGTGCGAGTACTTGGAGCTCAGCTGGATGTCCTGACCGCTGGCGTTGGGCACCGTGAAGGGAAGCGTCATGGCCTCGAACTCCTCGGCCTCGGCCTCGTTGTCCCGGATGTACATCAAGCCGGGGATGAAGTCCTTATCGACCTGGGGGCATTTAAAGAGACAGTAACATAGACGTCTGGGGGAAGTTACTACTGCTCAGTGTGTGCGTTTGTGTGCATGTGTGTGTATGTAGTTGTGTGTGTAGTTGTGCATGCGTTTGTGTGCGTATGTAGTTGTGTGTGTAGTTGTGCATGCGTTTGTGTGCGTATGTAGTTGTGTGTGTAGTTGTGCATGCGTTTGTGTGTGTATGTAGTTGTGTGTGTCTGTCCGTGTGTGTGTAGTTGTGCATGTGTGTGTGTAGTTGTGTCTGTCTGTGTGTGTGTGTAGTTGTGTATGTGTCTGTCTGTGTGTGTAGTTGTGTATGTGTCTGTCTGTGTGTGTAGTTGTGTATGTGTGTGTAGTTGTGTATGTGTGTCTGTGTGTAGTTGTGCATGTGTGTCTGTGTGTAGTTGTGCATATGTGTGTGTAGTTGTGTCTGTCTGTGTGTGTGTGTAGTTGTGTATGTGTCTGTCTGTGTGTGTAGTTGTGTATGTGTCTGTGTGTAGTTGTGCATGTGTGTGTAGTTGTGTATGTGTGTGTAGTTGTGTATGTGTGTAGTTGTGCATGTGTGTCTGTGTGTAGTTGTGCATGTGTGTGTAGTTGTGTGTGTGTGTTTGTGTAGTTGTGCATGCGTTTGTGTGTGTATGTAGTTGTGTGTGTCTGTCTGTGTGTGTGTAGTTGTGCATGTGTGTGTGTAGTTGTGTATGTGTATATAGCTGTGTATGTGTGTGTGTAGTTGTGTCTGTCTGTGTGTGTAGTTGTGTATGTGTCTGTTTGTAGTTGTGCATGTGTGTGTGTAGTTGTGCATGTGTGTGTGTGTATGTGTATATAGTTGTGTCTGTCTATGTGTGTGTGTAGTTGTGTGTGTGTGTGTGTGTGTGTGTGTGTGTGTGTGAGAATTGCTACTCAATATTAGGATCTTTCATTATTATTAGCACGTGGTGCTTAATGAGTCCCTGAACGCATCACTCCCTTCAGATGATTCCCAGTTTCTGGTGACTAAAACACACTTTATGATTTAGTCCTCTCTACATGTTGCGTACTGTCCCTTTAAGGCCTCCGAGAAGCCCAGACGATCACCTGCAGGACGCATTCCTCTGTGAGCGTACGTTTAGTATTCATGCGTCACGGATCCCGTGAGCTCCTCTTCTTCACACAACCTTTCTCGTCCCTCAAGGGCAACGACCACAAGACAAGAACCGCTTTGTGAGGAACAAAAGGAGGTTCTTTGTTCTTCTCAGGAGCTCATGATCTCAGCGTGAGGAGACGAGTGGACTCCTTTGCTCTTTTCCAGGACTCTGCAGTCTGAGTTTCTCCCCGAGGAGCTTAACGTTTAATCTGAGGAGGAATGTAAAGGAATGCATTCTCTGAAGGTTCTCATGAGGATCATGAGGGGCTTTATGGGTCTTGAACGTCCGCACGGAGAGAGAAGTGTTCCACACTTCCTCCTGAAAGGCTTTCCTTTGTTGACCAAACACACGGTTACAGGCTCCGCCCCCTTTAGTTTAAGGCCTCATGTGGATCATCTTGGAGATTTGATTTGAGCGTCGATGTTTCAAACGGACATTTGTCATGAATGCAGAACATTTGTACGGGAGGAAAGAGATATATATATATATATATTTATTTTAATATATACATATGATATATATTTTAATATATATATATATAAATAACATATATATTAATTTTAATATATACATATGATATATATTAAAATAAATATATATGTTAAATATATATATATATATATATTTTAATATATACATATGATATATATTTTAATATATATATATATAAATAACATATATATTAATTTTAATATATACATATGATATATATTAAAATAAATATATATGTTAAATATATATATATATTTAACATATATATTAATTTTAATATATATATATGATATATATTTATATATATATATATATTTAACATATATTAATTTTAATATATACATATGATATATATTTTAATATATATATATATATCATATGTATATATTAAAATAAATATATATGTTAAATATATATATATATAACATATATATTCATATATATTAATTTTAATATATATCATATGTATATATTAAAATTAATATATATGTTATTTATATATACATATATAACATATATATTCATTTTAATATATAGATATGATATATATTTTAATATATACATATATATATATTTAACATATATATTAATTTTAATATATACATATGATATATATTTTAATATATATATATTTTCGTACCTCGCTGAGGTCGGCGATGGTCAGGTTCATGCCGGCCAGCTGTTTCCACACCGGCTCGGCCAGGTTCAGACTCAGAGGGCTTCCGGTCCGGATGGCGACGCCCAGGAGAACTCCTGCAGGTCAGACGATCACGTGACCACATGGAACAAACGGGCGCCCAGCGGCTCAAGTGAATTAAATAACCGTGTGTGTGTGTCGGTGGAGGCCTCAGCGGACCGTACCCAGGAAGCGGAACATGCTCATGTGGAGGGGGGACTTGGCCGCCGGGTTCAGCAGGAAACAGTCCCGGTTGGCGCCCGACTCGTCGCGGCCGTTGGGCGTGACGATGAGCAGCGGCGTCAGGGCGTTCTGCAGCTCCTCGCACATCTCGGCGATGGACTCGCTGTAGCCTCCCCCGCAGTCGTCCACGGACTCCCCTGAGAGGAGGAGAAGAAGAAGAACACGCGGACGTATGAACGCCAGGAAGGGAGGGAAGGGGGAGGAGCTTACGGTCGGGGGGGAGACCTCTGAACACCGACCTACGAACTTGACCTTCCAGACGCGGTGAGGCAGCAGAAGGCTGTCGGGGCTGAACGAGCTCATCTTGGCACACAGCTGACCGAACACGGACTTGGTTCCATCGGGACCCGCCAGACCTCCTTTGCTACGAGACCGCTTCACCTGTAGGGGGGGGGGGGGGGGAAGAGGAAGAGGTGGAGGAGGAAGAAGAACAAGAACAGGAAGAGGAGGAAGAAGAAGAACAAGAACAATAAGAGGAAGAGGAAGAAGAAGAAGAACAAGAAGAGGAAGAAGAACAAGAACAAGAACAAGAAGAAGAGGAAGAAGAAGAAGAAGAACAAGAACAAGAACAAGAAGAGGAAGAGGAAGAAGAAGAACAAGAAGAAGAAGAGGAGGAAGAAGAAGAACAAGAAGAGGAAGAAGAAGAAGAAGAACAAGAACAAGAAGAGGAAGAAGAAGAATAACAAGAACAATAAGAGGAAGAGGAAGAAGAAGAACAAGAACAAGAAGAGGAAGAAGAAGAATAACAAGAACAATAAGAGGAAGAGGAAGAAGAAGAGGAGGAAGAAGAAGAACAAGAAGAGGAAGAAGAACAAGAAGAGGAAGAAGAAGAAGAAGAACAAGAACAAGAAGAGGAAGAGGAAGAAGAAGAACAAGAAGAAGAAGAAGAGGAAGAAGAAGAAGAACAAGAACAAGAAGAGGAAGAAGAAGAAGAAGGGGAGGAAGAGGAAGAAGAAGAAGAGGAAGAACAAGAAGAAGAACAAGAAGAAGAAGAGGAAGAGGAAGAAGAAGAAGAGGAAGAACAAGAAGAAGAACAAGAAGAAGAAGGGGAAGAGGAAGAAGAAGAAGGGGAGGTGGAGGAGGATTTGTTTCTGTTCTGTTTGATAATTTCCTGCTACATAGACGTGATCTGAGAGTTCTCCATGAGGGGTAAAGACATCACATGATCCCCTCAGTGAGGAAGAGGAAGAGGCTCCACCCTCCTGTGACCTACCTGTATCCGGTTGAGCTCCACCACCGGGCCGTGCTGCCTGTCCCGCACCATCGTGGCTTGAACCACCTTCCTGAACGCCGCTTCCTGTTTCACACAGACATTCACATGAAGACTGTTGCGCAACATTCAAACAATACGTCCTTAACATTCATCCGATCACACGAGAAGTCCGAAAAGGGTCTCAAAGGTCACGCCGGCTGACCTTGCCCTGGGAGATGAGGATGCCCCTGAGGGTGTCGAAGCCCACCGGGGGTCCGTGGCCCGTCTGGCCCAGCCGGCCCTCCAGGTCAAACATGGGGATGCACGGGCAGAAGAGCTCTGAGATGTGGTGCAGCAGCAGCAGCCTGTTCCTCAGGGCCATGATGGGGATCTCCTGCAGGTGGTTGTACTCCATGGGGACCTTGAACACACCACGCAGACGGTCAGACAAACGAAACGCTCCGGCGCCATCTACTGGAGCAGACGGGCACTACCTGAGCGGGCAGCTTCCCGGCGTTGGTGGGCTTGCTGGTGGACCAGGAGAGGGTGTGGGCGGAGCCACAGGCCACCCGGTTGATCTTCTTGCCCTGCAGCGCCGCCACCAGCCGGGGCCTCTGGATGGCGTTGGTGGTCCCGTCCCCCAGCTGGCCCTCGTCGTTGTCCCCCCACGTGTAGACTTCTCCTGAGCCGCAACACAAGAGATCCCCGTGAGGCTACGCTCACATGCGGAACCGGAGAACCCCGGAGAGAACCCACGCTGACACGGGGGGGAACATGCAAACTCCACACAGAAGGCCCGTCTGGTCCGGGAATCAAACCCTCGGGGCCCCAAATGGTCTTCTTCACTAAACACACACACACACACACACACACACACGCACACACACACACACACACACACACACACACACCATTACACACACCATTACACACACACACACACACACACACACACACACACACACACACACACACACACACACACACACACACACACCGTCCTCAGTGCAGCACACGCAGTGCAGCGACCCCGTGGCGATGGCGATGACCTTCTTTCCCTGCAGTCCCTGAACCTGTCGCGGCCGCCGAACGTGGTCGTCGGAGCCGTGGCCGAGCCGGTGATAGTCGCCTTTCCCCCTAAGGACCGACGCGGAGCGTTAACCGTTGCTGAGCTGCCAACAACAACAACAACAACAACAACAACAACAACAACGTGGCGCTGTACGCACCATGTGTACACAGCTCCAGACTTGGTGAGCGCCACAGAAAACTGAGAGCCGCACTCCACTTTGACCACGCCGAGGCCGGTGAGCGAGTCGATCTGAAACACAAGGAACCACCAATCAGATGCCTGAAGATATGATTTATTATTATTGTTGTGTTTGAACATGTCGTCGGATCATCTCTTGTTCTTTTTACACTTCTATCTTTAATAAGCAAACCAGATGCTTCAGACAGAGCTAGGCTAGCCGTTCCTCCCGTTTCAAGTGTTTATGCTAAGCTAACACATTTAGATAAGTGAACACTAATATTTCTCCCGACACTTTACCTTCATGGGGATTTTGCAGCCGTCACTTCCTCCTCGGCCCAGCTTGCCGTAGTCCCCGTCCCCCCAGGACCAGACCATGTCGTCGTCCGTGAGACACAGCGTCTGGGCGTCGCCGCTGCCGCAGGCGACATCGATGACCCTGTGACCCTGCAGCGCATCCACCTGGAGGACCCACACCGACGTCAGGGATGAGGACAGAGTACCGGGCCGAGTGACAGGAAGCGAGGACTCACCAGTTTGGGCTTGAGCTGGTCCTCGCTGTCCCCGTGTCCCAGCCGCCCGTAGCGACCTTTGCCCCAGGTGAAGAGCTCTCCGCTGGCCGTGATGCAGGCGCTGTGCGCCCCTCCGGCGGCGACGTCCGCCACCTCCACCCCCCTCAGGGACTCGATCACACGGGGGCGGTCGCAGGGGCTGAAGTCAAGAAGGGGCGCTGTTACTATGGAAACTAGAGGCGTCACCATGACGATAGAATCCAGACAATGTGGCGGGATTCATAAACGAATACATCTGCTCAAAATGAGTCGTTTTTTAAAATGTACAACAATGGATTAATAAGACGTGTGTGTCGTGTTCCGTGTGATCCGGACCTCCGGTTCCCGTGACCCAGCTTGCCGTCCTCGGCCTCCCCCCACGAGTACACCTCCCCCTCAGAGGACAGCGCCAGGCAGTGCTTCCCTCCGGAGTTCACGGCCACTTTCCTGACGAACACGTGCTGGACCGACTCCAGCAGCGTCGGGGTGGACACGGACTCCGTGCCCCCGATGCCCAGCCGGCCCCCGGCACCGTATCCTGTAGCGTACAGCTGAGGACGGAGAACAGGTGTCTTAGTGAGCCATCAGATCAACAGAGGTGAAGCGTGACTGATCCTGATCAGTTCTGCCCCCCCACAGTCTCACGTTAACCATCAGAGTAAATAAAGTGTCATCAGTTTGATCAGTAGAACATGACCTCAAGTTGTTTCTCTGATCATGTGACTTTGTAAACAACCAATCAGTGTTTAGACCAACAGGAGAGCTAGCAACGTTAGCTAGTAACGTTAGCAGCACCGCTAACGGAGAACCAGGAGGTTCACTTCAGTTACATGATGATGCGTTCAGGCTCTGCTCAGTGAACATGAGTACTGGCTGAAGGTAAATGATAACGTTCTCATGATGCGTTCAGGCTCTGCTCAGTGAACATGAGTACTGGCTGAAGGTACATGATAACGTTCTCATGATGCGTTCAGGCTCTGCTCAGTGAACATGAGTACTGACTGAAGGTAAATGATAACGTTCTCATGATGCGTTCAGGCTCTGCTCAGTGAACATGAGTACTGGCTGAAGGTAAATGATAACGTTCTCATGATGCGTTCAGGCTCTGCTCAGTGAACATGAGTACTGGCTGAAGGTAAATGATAACGTTCTCATGATGCGTTCAGGCTCTGCTCAGTGAACATGAGTACTGGCTGAAGGTAAATGATAACGTTCTCATGATGCGTTCAGGCTCTGCTCAGTGAACATGAGTACTGGCTGAAGGTAAATGATACCGTTCTCATGATGCGTTCAGGCTCCGCTCAGTGAACATGAGTACTGGCTGAAGGTAAATGATAACGTTCTCATGGTGCGTTCAGGCTCCGCTCAGTGAACATGGAGGTAAATGATAACGTTCTCATGGTGCCTTCAGGCTCCGCTCAGTGAACATGGAGGTAAATGATAACGTTCTCATGATGCCTTCAGGCTCCGCTCAGTGAACATGGAGGTAAATGATAACGTTCTCATGGTGCGTTCAGGCTCCGCTCAGTGAACATGGAGGTAAACGAGGAGAGACGGACCTT
>NC_046969.1:26678871-26856371 GCF_009769545.1 Cyclopterus lumpus | reverse complement strand
ATGAGGACTAATCAATGAGGGCTAATCAATGAGGACTAATCAATGAGGGCTAATCAATGAGGGCTAATCAATGAGGACTAATCAATGAGGAATAATCAATGAGGGCTAATCAATGAGGGATAATCAATGAGGACTAATCAATGAGGGCTAATCAATGAGGGCTAATCAATGAGGAATAATCAATGAGGGCTAATCAATGAGGGATAATCAATGAGGGATAATCAAAGAGGGCTAATCAATGAGGGATAATCAATGAGGGATAATCAATGAGGACTAATCAATGATATAATCAATGAACACTAATCGTTCATTGACAGCATTGACCCACCTGTCCCGTGTCTGTAACAGCCAAACAGTGCAGCGCTCCGACAGCCACGTGGACGATCTTCTTCCCCCTCAGGCCTTCCACCATCTGGGGCTTCCGCACATGGACGTCGGTGCCGTGACCCAGTCGGAAGTAGTCTCCTTTGCCCCTGTTGGGAAACCAAGCCGTGAGCACCTGAAGGAAGCAGCAAGGACCACGACCACGACCACGACCACGACCACGACCACGACAGGTCCTCCGGCTCACCAGGTCCACACCACGCCGGTCTTGGTCAGCGCCAAGGAGAACTGAGCTCCGCACTCGATCTGGCAGACCGCCTGCCCGTTCAGCCTCTCGATGTTCTGGGGGATGTTGCAGCCTTCGCTGCCTCCGCGACCCAGCTTCCCGAAATCCCCGTCGCCCCAAGAGAACACCAGCCCTGACACAAGATAATAATTAATTAATTAATAATACTTCACCGACGAGAAAAAGAAACGCGTCCGTCAACCGAGTCTCCTAACGACCGGAGAGAGAATGAAGCCGGAGAGAGAAGAATGGGCTCTGTTAGTCTATTAGTCTTCAATCGTCTCTCCTAGTCTTTACTCTTCTCTACTCGCCATAGTCTCTCTCAGTCTCTACTAGTCTCTCTCAGTCTCTCATAGTCTACTAGTCTCTCTCAGTCTCTACTAGTCTCTCTCTCAGTCTCTCATAGTCTACTAGTCTCTCTCAGTCTCTACTAGTCTACTAGTCTCTCTCAGTCTCTACTAGTCTCTCTCTCAGTCTACTAGTCTCTCTCAGTCTCTACTAGTCTCTCTCTCAGTCTCTCATAGTCTACTAGTCTCTCTCAGTCTCTACTAGTCTCTCAGTCTCTCATAGTCTACTAGTCTCTCTCAGTCTCTACTAGTCTCTCTCAGTCTCTACTAGTCTCTCTCAGTCTCTCATAGTCTACTAGTCTCTTAGTCTCTCTCAGTCTCTACTAGTCTCTCTCTCAGTCTCTACTAGTCTCTCTCAGTCTCTCATAGTCTACTAGTCTCTCTCAGTCTCTACTAGTCTCTCATAGTCTACTAGTCTCTCTCAGTCTCTCATAGTCTACTAGTCTCTCTCAGTCTCTACTAGTCTCTCATAGTCTACTAGTCTCTCTCAGTCTCTCATAGTCTACTAGTCTCTCTCAGTCTCTCATAGTCTACTAGTCTCTCAGTCTCTCATAGTCTCTCTCAGTCTCTACTAGTCTCTCTCATAGTCTCTACTAGTCTCTCTCAGTCTCTACTAGTCTCTCTCTCAGTCTCTCATAGTCTACTAGTCTCTCTCAGTCTCTACTAGTCTCTCTCAGTCTCTACTAGTCTCTCTCTCTCTCTCAGTCTCTCTCTCTCTCAGTCTCTCTCTCTCTCTCAGTCTCTCTCTCTCTCAGTCTCTCTCAGTCTCTCAGTCTCTCTCAGTCTCTCTCTCTCTCTGTCTCTCTCAGTCTCTCTCTCTCAGTCTCTCTCTCTCTCAGTCTCTCTCAGTCTCTCTCTCTCTCAGTCTCTCTCTCAGTCTCTCTCTCTCTCTCAGTCTCTCTCAGTCTCTCAGTCTCTCTACTAGTCTCTGGTCCTAGAGGTACCTTCATCGGTGAGGGCCAGAGTTTGGGCATCTCGGCTCCCACAAGCCACCTGGATGACGCGGTGGCCCAGAAGCACTTTCACCTGGAGGAGGAGTTCACGGTCAAGTTACAGTTCACGTGGGACAGATTGTATGGACATTATGGGATAGCGTCTGAGCTCATGTCCACATACTCCACACCTCCATTAAACATGTTCCACATTATTGATAACGAGCTCAACCTAAATCAAACATTAAGTGGTCGCTCACCAGTTTGGGCCTCAGCTGCGTGGTGTTGTCTCCGTGGCCCAGGCGGCCGTACTCGCCGAGCCCCCAGCTGTACAGCTCGCCGCTGGAGGTGATGGCGGCGCTGTGCGAGCTGCCGCAGGCGATGTCCCTGATGCGCTTCGTCTTCAGCGCCTCGATCAGCCGAGGTTTGTCACAGTTCCTGAACAACAAACTTCTTTAAGCTGCGTCGTCACATCACGAGTGAAGATTCTTCAGACTTAAAATGTTAATATTTTATAATTAAAAAAATTTATGTTTACTCGTTTAAATTCTCTCCTCAAATAAACATTTTACTTTAATCAGATTGTGTTAAAAACATTAAACTCTGAGCTCCTCTGAGAAACTATGACGTCATGATGGATTCATGTGAGAACGAGGAGAAGAGGAGGAAGGAGAAGAGAAGAGTGTGTATGTATATATATATATATATACATATATATACATATATATACACACACACACACACATTATATATATATATATATATATATATATATATATATATATATATACACACACATACACACACGTACATTCTGCTGAAGTGGCCCAGCTTGCCGTCGTCTCCCTCCCCCCAGGAGAACACCTTCCCGTCCACGGTCAGCGCCATGGCGTGCCGCCCCCCCGAGTGCACGGCGACCTTCTTCACCACGTAGTTGCTGAGCGCGGTGATCTGCCGCGGGATGGGGATGGTGCCGCTGGACAGACCCAGACCCAGCCTGCCGTTGGTGGCCTCGCCGCACGCGTAGATCTTCCCCTCCACCGTCACTGCAAGGAGACGCAACGCTGAAGACCCAGAACCACCAGAACCACCACAACAACCTTCATCATCGTCTTCACCACAGACCTGCAAAGAGGCTTTTGGAACCGCCGGCCACTTGAACCACGTTGAGAGCAGAGAGCGTTTCGGAGAAGGAGGGCACCTTGATCTGTGAAGGACACCAGAGGAAGTCACATGACCACACGACATCACTTAAAGATAAAAGGTGATCAAACTAAACATTACCAGGTGATAATGACTTTATTAAATATAGAATATAGCACACTGAAACAGGCCATTCTGATACTTTGAGAGCATTTTGTTGCCAATAATTTCAACATCTAAACTTTAAAACCCACTGACTGAGTCTGAGTGTCTATTTATTTATATTTATTGGTCTTTTCTTAATCAAGGCTCAGACTACCCGTGGAGAGGATCACACCAGCGGTACCTTAGAGCCCTTGAGTCCTCCCAGCTGGTCCTTGTCGTTCAGCCCCCACACAAACACTTTGGTCCTGATGGTCGCTGAAGACTCCAACCCTGAAGACTTCTTCCGGGCAAGACTAAAGAAAACACACAACATGAATTCACTTCATCTTCATTGTGACTGTTGGAGGATTAAAAAACCCAAAACACAGCTGTATCGTTCATTTACACAACGGGAACCGTTCAAACACGAAAGAACAGCAAGGAAACTTTAGTCTTGGTACTGGCGCCCCCTGTGGACTAAAGTGGTAGTGTTGGTTCTGGTGCCCCCTGTGGACTAAAGTGGTAGTGTTGGTTCTGGTGCCCCCTGTGGACTAAAGTGGTAGTGTTGGTTCTGGTGCCCCCTGTGGTCTAAAGTAGTAGTGTTGGTTCTGGAGCCCCCTGTGGACTAAAGTAGTTGTGTTGGTTCTGGAGCCCCCTGTGGACTAAAGTAGTTGTGTTGGTTCTGGTGCCCCCTGTGGACTAAAGTGGTAGTGTTGGTTCTGGTGCCCCCTGTGGACTAAAGTGGTAGTGTTGGTTCTGGTGCCCCCTGTGGTCTAAAGTGGTAGTGTTGGTTCTGGTGCCCCCTGTGGACTAAAGTGGTAGTGTTGGTTCTGGTGCCCCCTGTGGACTAAAGTGGTAGTGTTGGTTCTGGTGCCCCCTGTGGACTAAAGTGGTAGTGTTGGTTCTGGTGCCCCCTGTGGACTAAAGTGGTAGTGTTGGTTCTGGAGCCCCCTGTGGACTAAAGTGGTAGTGTTGGTTCTGGAGCCCCCTGTGGACTAAAGTGGTAGTGTTGGTTCTGATGCCCCCTGTGGACTAAAGTGGTAGTGTTGTGCCCCCTGTGGACTAAAGTGGTAGTGTTGGTTCTGGCGCCCCCTGTGGACTAAAGTGGTAGTGTTGTGCCCCCTGTGGACTAAAGTGGTAGTGTTGGTTCTGGTGCCCCCTGTGGACTAAAGTGGTAGTGTTGGTTCTGGTGCCCCCTGTGGACTAAAGAGGTAGTGTTGGTTCTGGTGCCCCCTGTGGACTAAAGTGGTAGTGTTGGTTCTGGTGCCCCCTGTGGACTAAAGTGGTAGTGTTGGTTCTGGTGCCCCCTGTGGACTAAAGTGGTAGTGTTGGTTCTGGTGCCCCCTGTGGACTAAAGTGGTAGTGTTGGTTCTGGTGCCCCCTGTGGACTAAAGTGGTAGTGTTGGTTCTGGTGCCCCCTGTGGACTAAAGTGGTAGTGTTGGTTCTGATGCCCCCTGTGGACTAAAGTGGTAGTGTTGGTTCTGATGCCCCCTGTGGACTAAAGTGGTAGTGTTGTGCCCCCTGTGGACTAAAGAGGTAGTGTTGGTTCTGGTGCCCCCTGTGGTCTAAAGTGGTAGTGTTGGTTCTGGTGCCCCCTGTGGTCTAAAGTGGTAGTGTTGGTTCTGATGCCCCCTGTGGACTAAAGTGGTAGTGTTGTGCCCCCTGTGGACTAAAGTGGTAGTGTTGGTTCTGATGCCCCCTGTGGACTAAAGTGGTAGTGTTGGTTCTGATGCACCCTGTGGACTAAAGTGGTAGTGTTGGTTCTGATGCCCCCTGTGGACTAAAGTGGTAGTGTTGGTTCTGATGCACCCTGTGGACTAAAGTGGTAGTGTTGGTTCTGATGCCCCCTGTGGACTAAAGTGGTAGTGTTGGTTCTGATGCACCCTGTGGACTAAAGTGGTAGTGTTGGTTCTGATGCCCCCTGTGGACTAAGGTGGTATTGTCTCTAAGCACCAGGGTCCCTTTAGGAAACCTCTCATGTCCACCGGTCTGGGTCTGGTCCTGGTCTGTACCTCCCGGTGGTGGTCTTGTCCTCGTCCTCCTCCTCGTTGTCAGAGGCCAGGAAGGGCACGGCGGCGAGGTCTTCGTCCTCCGCTCTGATGCGCCCCACCACGCTCAGCCCGTGGATCTTACAGTCGATACCGGAGCTGCGGCACTGCTTGATGGCGACCTCGATGTACCTGTGAAACTAGAGACGACGTTGTGTTATTACCGTGTTATTACACGATCGTAACGTAACGAGCGACGACAGTCCACCGACCTCGGTGCAGTCGCTCAGCACCAGGACGCTGGTGTCCGTGGGGTTGATGTTGATCGTCTTCAGCTCCACCAGGTTGTTCAAGGAGCCGCCACCTGTTACAGGGACGCCATGTTGTTTATACAAGAGAGTGTGTGTGTGTGTGTGTCTGCGTGTGTCCGTGTGTGTGTGTCCGTGTGTGTGTGTCCGTGTGTGTGTGTGTCTGTGTGTGCGCGTTTGTCTGTGTGTGTGTGTCTGCGTGTGTGTGTCTGAATAAGTGCTACCTTGAATAGGTAGCACTTAAATGCCGTAGTAGCACTTAAATGTCCCTTACCGATAGCACTTTAGTAGCACTTAAATGTCCCTTACCGATAGCACTTTAATAACACTTAAATGTCCCTTACCAATAGCACTTTAATAACACTTAAATGTCCCTTACCGATAGCACTTTAATAACACTTAAATGTCTCTTACTGATAGCACTTTGTAGTTTAACTTTATTGAAGAAATTGTACTTGCTTGATTCTTGTTGTTCTGAGTTTGGACTCATGGTTTAATGCACTTATTGTAAGTCTCTTTGGATAAAAGCGTCAGCTAAATGACATGTAATGTAATGTAATGTAATGTCTGTGTGTGTGCGTGTCTGTGTGCGTGTCTGTGTGTGTGTGTGTGTGCGTGTCTGAGTGTGTGTGTGTCTGTGTGGTGTGTGTGCGTCTGCGTGTGTGTCTGCGTGTGTGTGTCTGTGTGTGTGCGTGTCTGTGTGCATGTGTGTGTCTGTGTGCATGTGTGTGTCTGTGTGCGTGTCTGTGTGTGTGCGTCTGCGTGTGTGTCTGCGTGTGTGTGTGTGCGTGTCTGTGTGTGTGCGTGTCTGTGTGTGTGTCTGTGTGCGTGTGTGTGTCTGTGTGCGTTTCTGTGTGTGTGTGTGTGCGTGTCTGTGTGTGTGTGTGCGTGTGCGTGTGTGCGTGTCTGTGTGTGTCTTGATTGATGTCTTAAAGGACAATAATGTTAAAATAAACCATCATTATTAGAACAAACATGAGAAAAGGACTCAAGGAAGCTGAGAGTGTATTTAGGCTGCACAGTTCCTTCTGAACTTATTATGGGATGTCCAAAAGACTCGCCTGACACCACCACCAGGGAGGGCATGTAGCTGCTGTCTGCCGGGTCCACCACCACCTTCAGCCGGTGCACCAGGACGTCCGGGAAGAGCTCCAGACGGACCCAGTGCTGCGGAACGAGAGGGAGGGAGGGGGGGTCCGGTCAGCTGGTGCCGCCAGACCATAATAAAAACCAAACGCAGCCCATCACTCGCCTTCCCCTGCGAGCCGGAGGACTGCCAGCACTGCTCGCTGCAGTCGATGAGGCGCGCCGCCTGGTTGACGGAGGACGACACGCTGAGGCTCTTCACCGCGCGGCACCAGTCGTCCACCAGCATGCCGCGCTGGCTACTGGGAGGCCTCTTCAGCTGCTTCCCCGAGCGGCCGCAGGACGACGGGGACTGGCCTGAGAGAAGAGGGTGTTATTTATATATATATATATATATATATATATATATTAGACTGGAATATAGAATAATGTGTTATATCCATCATTAGACTGGAATAATGTGTTGTGCATTGTGGGTGAGTGCGACTGCAACAGGTGCATTGTGGGTGAGTGTGACTGCAACAGGTGCATTGTGGGTGAGCGTGCGACTGCAACAGCTGCATTGTGGGTGAGTGCGACTGCAACAGGTGCATTGTGGGTGAGTGTGACTGCAACAGGTGCATTGTGGGTGAGCGTGCGACTGCAACAGCTGCATTGTGGGTGAGCGTGTGACTGCAACAGGTGCATTGTGGGTGAGTGTGACTGCAACAGGTGCATTGTGGGTGAGCGTGTGACTGCAACAGCTGCATTGTGGGTGAGCGTGCGACTGCAACAGGTGCATTGTGGGTGAGCGTGCGACTGCAACAGCTGCATTGTGGGTGAGTGTGACTGCAACAGGTGCATTGTGGGTGAGTGTGACTGCAACAGGTGCATTGTGGGTGAGCGTGCGACTGCAACAGCTGCATTGTGGGTGAGTGTGACTGCAACAGGTGCATTGTGGGTGAGTGTGCGACTGCAACAGGTGCATTGTGGGTGACTGACCCGGCTCGTTGATCCGACCAAAGGAATGCCTGGCGTTGTGTTTGCGGGTCTTGAAGCAGTTCTCACAGAAGTCGAAGTCGTCGCAGCTCCTGCATTTGAATCTGGGCCCGTTGATGGGGAACATCTGGCAGCCGTCACACCTGCAGGAGACACGGGAGCGTTTCAACGGCACGCCGGCGTTTAAAGAACCAGACGGGAAGCGTGAACACACCTCACTCCGGGGTGGACGCTGGGCACCAGCTCCATCTCAGACAGCAGGCCGGTCCAGTGGGACTGCTGGGGGAAGTCCACGATCACATCCTTCCCGTTGGCGCTGAAGGCTGAAACACAACACGGAGGTTAGAACAGGAGACGGAGCGGCTGTGACTCCGATTCTCTTCTTTCAGAGCGGAACATGTTGCACATTAAAATAAACGGTCGTCTTCACATAACACCCAATATGAAATGTTGTTAACAGTTGGGTTTTATGGCAGCATTAACGTAAGAATATTAAATAAATAATGTATTTTAATAAATGAAAGTTGAATAAATGAGAATTATATAAAATAAGAATAATTAACTTTATTTAAATGCATAAGAATATTAAATAATGTATTTTAATAAATGAAAGTTGAATAAATGAGAATTATATAAAATAAGAATTAAATAAGAATCAATAATTAACTTTATTTAAATACATAAGAATCTTTAAATAAATAATGTATTTTAATAAATAAAAGTTAAATGAGAATAAATATATACAATAAAAGAATCAACTTTATTTAAATACATTTGAATTAAAGAATATGTACATAAGAAAAGTTAAAATAAATAAATAAGAGTAGTTAAATAAATAAAGAATAATTAAATAAGAAAAGTTAAATAAATAAAAGTTATTATTTAGAATATTTAAATTAATAAATAATGCTACACTACATGAAGCTTCAAACATATAAGGTGATCAGAGGTATCCCGATCGGAGGAGAACTGAAGATCAAAGGCTCACCTTTCACGACCCCAACACTCCTGTGAGTGACGGAGCCCCATTTGTACTTCGGTGTGGTGACCGAGGGTCTCACTCTCACTTTGTCTCCGATCTTTATGTGAGAGGGAGAACTTTGTGGTGGGAATCCTGTGAGAAGGAAAAGGACCCAACACATGTCAAAGGGTGAAGAGAAGACTCCTCCTCCTCCTCCTCCTCCTCCTCCTCCTCCTCCAACCCATGGAGCTCACCCAGCAGCTCGATGTGGATGTATCGGACCCAGTAGGTTCCTCCTTTCTGCTGCCAGTCACACTGCACGTTCAGGTCATGGAGCCCGTCTCGGTCCAGCTTGATCACTTTCCCCACATCGCCGTCGTACACTTCCTCGTACGTTCTGCAGCACTTCACCATCATCCCCACCTGGAGAGGAGTCGGGGGCAGTGAGCCTCATTTCACCAGGAAAGTCATGTCCTAAAGTTGCATTCTCTCTCCTGACCACCAGGGGGCGACTCCTCTGGTTGTATAGAAGTCTATGCTTCATGTGTTAAAGCTGCATTCTCTCTCCTGACCACCAGGGGGCGACTCCTCTGGTTGTATAGAAGTCTATGCTTCATGTGTTCAAGCTGCATTCTCTCTCCTGACCACCAGGGGGCGACTCCTCTGGTTGTATAGAAGTCTATGCTTCATGTGTTAAAGCTGCATTCTCTCTCCTGACCACCAGGGGGCGACTCCTCTGGTTGTATAGAAGTCTATGCTTCATGTCCTAAAGCTGCATTCTCTCTCCTGACCACTAGGGGGCGTCTCCTCTGGTTGTATAGAAGTCTATGCTTCATGTGTTAAAGCTGCATTCTCTCTCCTGACCACCAGGGGGCGACTGCTCTGGTTGTATAGAAGTCTATGCTTCACGTGTTAAAGCTGCATTCTCTCTACTGACCACCAGGGGGTGACTCCTCTGGTTGTATAGAAGTCTATGCTTCATGTCCTAAAGCTGCATTCTCTCTCCTGACCACCAGGGGGCGACTCCTCTGGTTGTATAGAAGTCTCTGCTTCATGTGTTAAAGCTGCATTCTCTCTCCTGACCACCAGGGGGCGACTCCTCTGGTTGTATAGAAGTCTATGCTTCATGTGTTAAAGCTGCATTCTCTCTCCTGACCACCAGGGGGCGACTCCTCTGGTTGTATAGAAGTCTATGCTTCATGTCCTAAAGCTGCATTCTCTCTCCTGACCACTAGGGGGCGACTCCTCTGGTTGTATAGAAGTCTATGCTTCATGTGTTAAAGCTGCATTCTCTCTCCTGACCACCAGGGGGCGTCTCCTCTGGTTGTATAGAAGTCTATGCTTCATGTGTTAAAGCTGCATTCTCTCAACTGACCACCAGGGGGCGACTGCTCTGGTTGTATAGAAGTCTATGCTTCACGTGTTAAAGCTGCATTCTCTCTACTAACCACCAGGGGGCGAGTATAGTATGTCAGGGTTACCTGGATGTTCTCTCTCACGTAGACGGCGTAGTCGTCGTTGCTCTGGAAGTCTGATCTCTTCTTGAAGGTCTGGCTCTCCGTCACCGCGGCACCTGGAGGCTGAAGACACACAGCGAGAATCAGAGTGACTCTGGTATTATTATTATTGCTGCGGCAGGAATTAAAGAGGAAGGACGTGTACCACGGGGAACGTGGGCTCGGCCTCCTCCAGCTCCTCCAGCACCTCCTCGTCAGAGTATTCGTCTGTCGCGGTGTCGGCGTCCGACAGCTCGGTGACGTGGACGTCCGGGTGGTCCAGCAGCCAGCCCACCAGAGCCTCCACGCCTGGGGAAGAAGCTCAGTTAGTCTCCACAGGTGCATCGCAGGTACCGCGTCGCGTCGTGAAGGTTTCAGAGAGAACTTGTACCCGGGACGCCGGAGGCGCCCGTCGTCCCGGACAACGACTTCAAGGCGAACTCGATGTTTTTCCGCACGAAGCCCATCTCCATGAGCTGGAGGACGATGGGGACGGGGGGCACGGGGGAGGCCTTCTGCTTCTTCTGCTTGGGGGGGCGGACGTGTTGCACGGTCACGGGCGTGGTGGCCTCGCTGGAGCTGCTCTCCTCGAACAGCGGCGAGGACGGGTGGGCGGACTCCACCGCGAGGAACTGACACACGGCCAGAGCTGCAGCCTACACACACACACACACACACACACAGTCAAACCCAACGACGCTCTGAAGCTCCGCCCACATTAACCCAGCGCTGAAGACACACCTCCATCTCCTGCCTGTCAAAGACGGCTTTGATGGGCGACGGCTGAGTGGCGGCGGACAGCAGCTGCTGCAGGAGGATCAGCGGCGGCACCGGACCCTCCGGGGACAGGTCGCCCACGTCGGGGGAGGACGCCACCGGGTCCTCTGCAGAGGGGGACAGACCATAATATGTTCATGATGAATCGGAGAGCTTCACACAGACGTCGGTCAGCGGCAAGGTTCCAACTCTTTGAACTGAAACGTTCCCCTCAATGGAAGTCTATGAAATCATCTCGTTCACGCTTAGAAATTATGACTAATTGATCATTAAATAATATAATAATAATAATAATAATAATAATAATAATAATAATAATAATAAAGCACCACATTTACGAGCCAGAAGTCACTAATATTTACCTGTGAGGGATGACTCACATTTTGGGAGTTTAGGCCCCTTAAGTTGTGACCTGTTTTACTGTTTATTTATTTACCTTTAATTAAAAGTTTAAATCCTTAGTTCATGTTTAGTTAAAGGAGAACGTTTAAATCTTATTGTTTTTATTGGAAGGTTCCTGCAGGCGATCCGTCTGAAACCCGTCTCACCGATGGCGTTGGGCCCGATGTCCAAGAAGACGGCGGCCTGGGAGAGGATCTGCCTCAGCTGGTCCTGGTGGGCCAGCAGAGCCCGACCCGCCTTCAGGATGTACAGCCGGAGCTGCTGGCAGCGCAGCAGGTGCACGTCCACCTGGTCGGCTTAAAGAGATATTAAAGATGCATAAATACACGGCGCAGTGATCCTGTCTGCTGACATCATGCTTCAGGTATTGTGGATTCTTTTATTTATGATACTTCATCTTCTTTCTTATTTGCATTATTTCTGCCGGACTAATAAAGGATTTTCTTTATTGGTCAAAATACAGTTTTTACCTTCTTTTTTTTTATATGATATTTATGAGTCACATGGAAAACCGCTTATTATATTACAACCACCGGAGGTTCTAAATAGTTCTAACCGAGATTAGTTGTAAGAGTACAAGAACAAAACTCAAGAAGCTGATGATAATACTGGTGATTCTGGGCTGGAACCAGAGTATTTACTTATTTATAAGTATAATTTAGTGAAGTATTGGAGGTATTTGAGATGTCTTTCACCCCCCCCCCCCCTGCTCCCCCCTGGGTCTCCTCTACCTGAGAGCCCTCGGCTGACGGACTTCTTCATGCGTTGCTTCTCCAGTTTGCTTCCGGCCAGGCTGACCAGCTGAGCCCAGACCACCAGCATGGGGTCCGAGAAGGGGAGGTTCTGCACGCTGAAGGACACGGCCGGGACCTGCAGGGAGGACCACCACCAAAGAAGAAGAAGACCTGGTCAGCGTTTCATTGGACTCGAGAAGCAGCAAACAGCAGAACCTCGACCCCCCCTCACCGGTTTGAGGTGGCTCAGCAGGCAGACCCTGCTGGTCCTCATGTCCTGGAACTGGACCGTGATCCGTCCCTTCGGGGTGATGCGAGTGACGGTTCCCTCTCCGTGCTCCTCGTGGAGGACTTGGCCTCCGAGTCTGAGGCGCCCGTCGATTCCTCCGATGACCGCCATCACCGCCATCAGGGTGCCCACCCGGGGGACCTCAGAGTCAGGGAAGTAGTCCTCCAAAAAACACTGGGGGGGTGGGGGGTGGGAAAGAGAGAGAGAGAGAGAGAGAGAGAGAGAGAGAGAGAGAGAGAGAGAGAGGTTTCACCGTTTGGTGTCATCAATAAGACAGAATAAAAGCCTTAATGTCTCTTAAAGGGCCAGTACCGATGAGTTTTACTGCAGCAGGTGAAGCACCTTAAACAAACACACTGGTAAACATGGTACTGTCCCTTTAACACAAAGTGACCGAGTGACCCTCACAGCCTCAGACTGACAGCCAGCCATCACGTCTCCGATGGCGCTCAGCTGCGCGTTGACGTAGTCGTTGATCATGTAGTTCCACTGGCTGAGCGAGTGCAGCGTGCGCAGCACCGACACGATCTCCTCCGCCAGCGTGCTGCTGTGAGTGGCCGTGAGAGACGCCTGGGGGCGGGACTTCCTCCTCCTCAGGGAACCCTCTGTGGACAGGAAGTAGCACTTTAACAACATGTTTTTGTTGGGGGGGGGGGGGGGGTCCCTCCGGAGTGCGACGCGGTACCTCTGAGGAGTGGCAGGTCGGAGGAGCAGGTGCTCAGCAGGCTTCCCAGGAAGTTGAACAACTTCTCCACCAGGAACTTCATGTCCTGCGAGCGCTCCATCTTGTCCCACGAGGGCAGGACGGCCTGAAGGAGGCGGAGCGCCAGGATCTGTAAACATGTAAACATGTAAACAATCCTCCATAGACAACAACAAGTCCCTTCAAGGTGTTCCTTATAACCCGGTCCAGCATTCTCCCACCTGTCTCTGCAGGGTGACCCCGCTGAAGGACCGGTGCCCCTCCACGATCCGGATCAGCAGGCCGATCCAGGCCGAGGTGCTGAGCGTGCCGCACATCTGGGGCACCAGCGCGATGCTGCGTATGAAGCCCAGCGTGGACCAGCTCCGGTGCTGGTCCCGAGAGACCAGCCTGTGGGCGTGGCAGCCCGGGAGAGACTTGTCGTTGGCGCCGCTCTCCACCAGCGTCCTCAGGAGGCCGCAGAGGGTCCGGGTGGCGTCGGTCTGCAGCACCTCGGCGTGGATGCCCGCCGTCAGCGACAGCGTCTTCAGCAGGTTCACCGTGCTGGTCATCATCATGGCCGTCGGGTGGCTGCTCTTCTCCATCTGCTCCCCTTCTGGAACCAGGAGAACACCGGGTTTAAGGTTCTCATGCATCAAGTTCTAGTTTGATTTTGGTGTAACCGATGAAGATTTACGGTCACAGTGTGGTGGTTTACGGGGTCACAGTGTGGTGGTTTACAGGGTTACAGTGTGGTGGTTTACAGGGTCACAGTGTGGTGGTTTACGGTGTCACAGTGTGGTGGTTTACAGGGTCACAGTGTGGTAGTTTACGGGGTCACAGTGTGGTGGTTTACGGGGTCACAGTGTGGTGGTTTACGGGGTCACAGTGTGGTGGTTTACGGGGTCACAGTGTGGTGGTTTACGGGGTCACAGTGTGGTGGTTTACGGGGTCACAGTGTGGTGGTTTACGGGGTCACAGTGTGGTGGTTTACGGGGTCACAGTGTGGTTGTTTACGGGGTCACGGTGTGGTTGTTTACGGGGTCACGGTGTGGTGGTTTACGGGGTCACGGTGTGGTGGTTTACGGGGTCACGGTGTGGTGGTTTACGGGGTCACAGTGTGGTGGTTTACGGGGTCACAGTGTGGTGGTTTACGGGGTCACAGTGTGGTGGTTTACGGGGTCACAGTGTGGTGGTTTACGGGGTCACAGTGTGGTGGTTTAAGGGGTCACGGTGTGGTGGTTTACAGGGTCAGTGTGGTGGTTTACGGGGTCACAGTGTGGTGGTTTACGGGGTCACAGTGTGGTGGTTTACGGGGTCACAGTGTGGTGGTTTACAGGGTCACAGTGTGGTGGTTTACAGGGTCACAGTGTGGTGGTTTACAGGGTCACAGTGTGGTGGTTTACGGGGTCACAGTGTGGTGGTTTACGGGGTCACAGTGTGGTGGTTTACAGGGTCACAGTGTGGTGGTTTACAGGGTCACAGTGTTGTCACAGTGTGGTGGTTTACGGGGTCACAGTGTGGTGGTTTACAGGGTCACAGTGTGGTGGTTTACGGGGTCACAGTGTGGTGGTTTACAGGGTCACAGTGTGGTGGTTTACAGGGTCACAGTGTGGTGGTTTACGGGGTCACAGTGTGGTGGTTTACGGGGTCACAGTGTGGTTGTTTACGGGGTCACGGTGTGGTTGTTTACGGGGTCACGGTGTGGTGGTTTACGGGGTCACGGTGTGGTGGTTTACGGGGTCACGGTGTGGTGGTTTACGGGGTCACAGTGTGGTGGTTTACGGGGTCACAGTGTGGTGGTTTACGGGGTCACAGTGTGGTGGTTTACGGGGTCACAGTGTGGTGGTTTACGGGGTCACAGTGTGGTGGTTTAAGGGGTCACAGTGTGGTGGTTTAAGGGGTCACGGTGTGGTGGTTTACAGGGTCAGTGTGGTGGTTTACGGGGTCACAGTGTGGTGGTTTACGGGGTCACGGTGTGGTGGTTTACGGGGTCACGGTGTGGTGGTTTACAGGGTCACAGAATGGTGGTTTACAGGGTCACAGAATGGTGGTTTATGGGGTCACAGTGTGGTGGTTTACGGGGTCACAGTGTGGTGGTTTACAGGGTCACAGTGTGGTGGTTTACAGGGTCACAGTGTGGTGGTTTACAGGGTCACAGTGTGGTGGTTTACGGGGTCACAGTGTGGTGGTTTACGGGGTCACAGTGTGGTGGTTTACAGGGTCACAGTGTGGTGGTTTACAGGGTCACAGTGTTGTCACAGTGTGGTGGTTTACGGGGTCACAGTGTGGTGGTTTACAGGGTCACAGTGTGGTGGTTTACGGGGTCACAGTGTGGTGGTTTACAGGGTCACAGTGTGGTGGTTTACGGGGTCACAGTTTCAACCAGGCAACATTGTTTCAGTTTGGTTTTTCACAGCTTCTCTTGTTCTGGTTCAGTTTTTGACAACAACAACGTGACCCAACCTGTGTCGTCCTCCGTGTCCGAGTCCTCAGTCGGGGGCTGGGCAGCCAGCGGCAGCTCCGCCAGCTTCAGGTCGTATTTGCCCTCCTTGCCCATCCTGTACGAGTTGGTGCTGCTGGTGTCCCACTGGACCCTGATCCAGCCGTCCTCGCCCAGCTCCCCAATGACCCGGCCGAGACCTGGTGCCGGACCGTCCTGGACACAGCAAGATACGGGGTCACATTCTGGACTTTACTGCTTCATGTACCGACGTGACCGTCAAGTGGATCCACGGTACCTGATCTCCCCACTTCCAGTCGACCCCCCTCATGACCCTCGTGCCTATCTTCATCATAGCAGCCAGCTCGGGGCCCGAGGCGGGCAGGGGGGTCGGGGCCGTCTCCTTTCTGGACTCCTCCAGGACTGTAGCGGAGCCTCCTTGAGCACAGAGACTCAGGTCCTCCTCACTGCTGTCTGTACTGGGCCCTGGAGACACAACGACACGTCAAACACCTCCGTCCATGAACCAGGACAGACTGCTTCCTTCATGAGACCAGAGGAGTGCCGGGTCTTATTGATCTTGATCAGTTCTGACCCCCCTCACAGTTTAACCTTAAACATCACAGAGTAAATAAAGTTGTATCCTCCAGTAGATCATGTGATCAGTAGATCACGTGATCATGTTTGTCTGATCTCTGATCATGTGACTTTGTAAACAACCAACCAGTGTTTAGACCAACAGGAAGAGAGCTAGTAACGTTAGCTAGTAACGTTAGCTGCACCGCTAACGGAGAACCAGTGGAGGTTCACTTCAGTTACATGGTGATGTGTTCAGGCTCCGCTCAGTGAACATGAGTACTGGCTGAAGGTAAATGATAACGTTCTCATGATGCGTTCAGGCTCTGCTCAGTGAACATGAGTACTGGCTGAAGGTAAATGATAACGTTCTCATGATGCGTTCAGGCTCCGCTCAGTGAACGTGAGTACTGGCTGAAGGTAAATGATAACGTTCTTATGATGCCTTCAGGCTCCGCTCAGTGAACATGAGTACTGGCTGGAGGTAAATGATAACGTTCTCATGATGCGTTCAGGCTCTGTTCAGTGAACATGAGTACTGGCTGAAGGTACATGATAACGTTCTCATGATGCATTCAAGCTCTGCTCAGTAAACATGAGTACTGGCTGAAGGTAAACGATAACGTTCTCATGATGCGTTCAGGTGTAATCTCACCGATGAGCCGCAGGACGCTCTGCGTGAGCGCCAACAAGCCCGAGTTGAGCAGCAGGCTCAGGCTGTTGGAGCCGTGCTTCAGGGACAGCATGTGGATCATGGCCAGGAGGAACCGGGCCTGAGGAATGGTGCCGAGACTCGGCCCCGCCGGGTTCTCGTTGGTGATGGTCTGCAGGGGTACCGGCTGCACGCCTGCGTACAAAGAGTCAGCCCGCGTGGTCAGGTAGGTATGTTGAATCATAACAACAACAACAACAACAACAACACTCGTTCTCACCGAGCTCTTTGAAGCGGGTGCCGGCCTCCAGCAGGATGTTGCGGACGTTCTGGATGGCCCAGGAATACAACTTGCCGAAGGTCACCTCCAGCAGCATGCGGTTGAAGGGCGGGATCAGATCCACGTCCTTCAGGCAGTCCGACAGGGGCTCTCTGGGAAACACCAAGACGACCACACCGGGACTCAGACACACGGCTTGAGAGTGTGTGTGATTAACCCTTTGAACCCACAATGTTTCCTCCCATTACAGAATAAAACCATCAGACTAATGTTGCTCATGTAATTCTCCCGATGTCCACTAGGGGCTTCATTAATATTCACGTTCCTTCCACCTACCCGATGTTGGTGCCCTCCGGTGTGACCCTCTGCCAGCCACACAGCATGGCGTACTGCACCGACGGCAGCAGGAAGCTCTTGGAGGCCAACTTCAGCATGGTGTCGATGCCCTCCAGCCTCACCTCGGCTCGCTCCAGCTGGAAGAAGCTCACCTTTAATACTCGTTTCGCTCCAGTGTTTGTTTAAAGGTAATAAAGTAGTTCATGAACATGAGATATGAGTCTCCAGGTGATCAGAACCCCTCCTCTGTGTAGTGGTTACAGTGTGTGATCGCCCCCTGGTGCTGAGGAGGATGAGGCATGGTGCGTTTCTCCAACTCGCCTGCTTGAGAAGACACTTCC
Organism: Cyclopterus lumpus; assembly: GCF_009769545.1. Lineage (NCBI taxonomy): Eukaryota > Metazoa > Chordata > Actinopteri > Perciformes > Cyclopteridae > Cyclopterus > Cyclopterus lumpus. Next base: position 26,838,865 of record NC_046969.1, on the reverse strand, counting down.
TCATCTTCTCCACGTCCAGCGGCTCCTCCTTCAGGGCGAACTCCACGATGGTGACCATGAGGCTGGACTGAGAGAAGGGCCCCAGGACGCTGTGCTTCAGCCAGCGGTTCTTCTGCACCTTGGCCACGGTGTGAAGCAGCGGGTGCCATTTGTCCTGCTGGAGAGCCGCGAAAACAATAAGATCATGAAACAAATAAAACATATTCTATTTTAAAGAATATTCAGTGGAACGTTCCACTAATTGAGCCCCGTTAAAGGAACCTTGGAGGTCCGGCTGGTGGGCGACTTCCTGTCGGCCGGCGCGGGGCTGATGTGGACGTTAAGCTCCTCCCCCTTGGGCCCTTCATTCTCCAGCTTTGGCTCCTCTGTGTCGGCAGACTCGGATTTCTTTGGCACTGAGACAAAATAATATTAATAATTACAGAACAGAAACCATGAAACGAATCCCCCGTCGTTGGTTCTCACAAACAACAACAACAACAACAACACCTCTCTTTTTCCTGCGGTCCCGGATGAGTTTCTGGGTGATCCTCCTCCAGCGCGGCTGAGAGCTCAGCAGCTTCAGCTTGGACACGATGGAGAGGTCGTTGCTCGCCGCCGGGCGCAGCTCGTTGAACAGGAAGCGCAGCCGCTCGATGACGGGCGCACACACCTCCTTGTAGGAGCGGCCCTGCTCCTGGTGGGTCTGAGGGGGGAGCACACGGGTCATTAAGGCTCCTCTGGGCCCCCCCCTCCCCATTAGATATAAATCACACCTTGATTAAGGAACACTTGGCCTGGTAGACCATGCGGCACACGTCAATCACAGATTTGGGGAGGGACCTCTGCTTCCCTTGGTCCACGCCCAGGGCACACTGACTGACGAGGGAAAGGGCGACGTGTCCTGAGACGGGAGGAGAGAATCAGGTCAGAGAGGGTGGAGACACGTTGAGGCGATGGAGGCGGAGCAAGGAAACATCGCAGTGCGTCGCCGCCGACTACGGAAGCCCAGAGAGGAAAAACATTCAGGTCATCGTCGAGGTTTTATTTAAATACTCTCTCCTGTGTTTACGGGTTAAGGTGAAACATATAAACGTCTGTAGTTGTGCGTTTGTTGTTGTAATACTCGTGTTGTCCACCAGAGGCTGCGGTGCACCGCCACCTCACAAAGGACTAAAAGCATTCCCGTTTACCTCCAGGTGAAGTTTTACTCTCTGCCGGCAGGTTACGGACATTAAAAGAAAAGAAAAGAATGCGTTTAGTGTCACTTCGCCCTCTGGTGGCCGGAACGAGTATTACAACACAAATAAAGTGAGAAGGATTATCCTGACTATCCGTCCATAACTAACAACGCGTAAGAGAAGAGGAGCCAGGTGAACTCGTAAAGGGTCATGTGATCTCAGGTTACCGAGGTCCTGGTGCTTCAGCAGGCAGCAGAGCAGCAGGCGGCCGACCTCCTCCACGGGGTGCTCGGGGGGGAAGGTGATGGGCGTGATGAGGTGGTACTGCTTACAGCAGCGCTCGATTTGGCACAGGAAGTCCTGCCGTGTCAGAAACAACATGTAAATACAGCCTTCAGCGTCAACGTGCTCCAGTGTGGTTCTAAATATGTAAACGTCTTATTGTGGATGGATGAGATGTTCTCCAGGTTTAAACCTCCTTCTCTACACGAGTCTGAGGTTTCTACTGCAGGGAGATTATACCCATAATGCCCTTCAGAATAAGAGTAAAACATTGAATGGGTGTATTATACCCATAATGCCCTTCAGAATAAGAGTCAAACATTGAATGGGTGTATTATACCCATAATGCCCTTCAGAATAAGAGTCAAACATTGAATGGGTGTATTATACCCATAATGCCCTTCAGAATAAGAGTCAAACATTGAATGGGTGTATTATACCCATAATGCCCTTCAGAATAAGAGTAAAACATTGAATGGGTGTATTATACCCATAATGCCCTTTCAGAATAAGAGTAAAACATTGAATGGGTGTATTATACCCATAATGCCCTTCAGAATAAGAGTGAAACATTGAATGGGTGTATTATACCCATAATGCCCTTCAGAATAAGAGTCATACATTGAATGGGTGTATTATACCCATAATGCCCTTCAGAATAAGAGTCATACATTGAATGGGTGTATTATACCCATAATGCCCTTCAGAATAAGAGTCAAACATTGAATGGGTGTATTATACCCATAATGCCCTTCAGAATAAGAGTAAAACATTGAATGGGTGTATTATACCCATAATGCCCTTTCAGAATAAGAGTAAAACATTGAATGGGTGTATTATACCCATAATGCCCTTCAGAATAAGAGTGAAACATTGAATGGGTGTATTATACCCATAATGCCCTTCAGAATAAGAGTAAAAAGTCGTATTGTGGATGGATGATGTTGAGATGTTCTCCAGGTTTAAACCAGGTTTCTACTGCAGGTGCACAACGATTAGAGTGCATACTGTGTTCATGAGCTGCTCCAGTGGAACATTCATCTTCATTATCATGTAAACAGTATGAATACGGCTAGTTGTTGTTGTTGTTGTTGTACCTTCACGGTGTGGTCCTGGGTGTTGTTGTCAGCGATGGCCTGAAGGAAAGGCTGCGCGTGGTCGCTGAGGGTGATTCTGCGGGAGTAGAGCTCGACCTTGTCCGGGGTGGTGGTGCCCAGGGAGCTGCAGTGGTCCTCGTCCTTCTCTTCGTTGTAGTTGTAGTGGATCTGACTGGTCTGCAGACCCCCGGAGAAGATGGAGGACCGGAGCCACTCTGCAACGAGAGGAGGAGGCCGTCAGCGACCGTACGGAGGGACCCGACCCCCCCAAAAGGTGCTCCGGGTGAACTGAACCCACTGGCACATTCCACCTCCATGGGGGACAGCGGGGTGCTCTTGGCCAGGTAGGAGGCGTGGAGGCCCAGCAGCAGCCCCAGGTTCCTCTCCGCGTCGATGAGCGGCGACGACAGGCTGCTGAGGTCCGGGGTGGTGACGGTCTCCTGGTTGGGCTGCAGGGACAAAGACCAGGAGGTGAGAGACCGGGACCACGCGGTGAGAGACCAGGACCAGGTTTACAAGGAAACATTCACGTTGTCATGGAGAAGACAGGAGGGGGGCTGTGTGAATATCACATGGAAGAACACTATACGAGAATACGTCATTTTTTCAGCACACACAGGTGTGTGTATGTGTGTGTATATATATATATATATATATATATATATATATATATATATATATATATATATATATATATATATATATATATATATATATATATATATATATGTGTGTGTGTGTGTGTGTGTGTGTGTGTGTGTGTGTGTAATAAACACACACGTCATCTGTTCATTCTCGTCAGTTGATGCCACGTTTTGAGTTAAATGAGTATTAAATACAGAAGTTGAGCTCTGACTAAACGATGGGCTGTGTTCAGGTGTGACGAGTCATATTTAACGGGGTCTCTTGGGTCAGGGTCCGGGTCAGGGTCCGGGTCGGGGTCGGGGTCCGGGGAGGACGGGTACCTCCATGTACTGGCCCACGCAGAAGGCCTGCATGGACTCCCTGGTGTCCTCAAACAGCAGCGCGGCCTCCAGAGCGAGCACCGGGTCCCCGCCTGCAAACTGGGCTGGAAGAGGAGAGAGAGAGACCTGGTCACCACGGGGGGGGTCTAGGGGAGTCCACCTGGAACCGAGGACCCCCGTTCCCCCCGCGGCTCACCCAGGACGCTGTTCCCCGCCAGCGACTGGGACTGAGCCTGGAAGTCCTTGATGTCGTACACCTTCCCGTCGATGACCGTCCAGAAGCCGCCGTCCTTGTTGTGGTTCTCCAGGTCGGCCTTGCGGATCAGGGAAACCTCCTCGTTGTTCTTGGAGCTCTGACCTGTGAAGAAGGATCCTGCCACAGCAGAAGAAGAGCTCGTCACATTCTACACGGAGCGTCTCATCCGGTCAGCGCTAATATCCCTGTTTGCACCACCGTCCCTTCAGAATAAGAGCCAAACATTGGCTGGGTGTATTATACCCATAATGCCCTTCAGAATAAGAGTCAATCATTGAATGGGTGTATTATACCCATACTGCCCTTTCAGAATAAGAGTCATACATTGAATGGGTGTATTATACCCATAATGCCCTTTCAGAATAAGAGTCAAACATTGAATGGGTGTATTATACCCATACTGCCCTTTCAGAATAAGAGTCATACATTGAATGGGTGTATGATACCCATAATGCCCTTTCAGAATAAGAGTCAAACATTGAATGGGTGTATTATACCCATAATGCCCTTCAGAATAAGAGTCATACATTGAATGGGTGTATTATACCCATAATGCCCTTCAGAATAAGAGTAAAACATTGAATGGGTGTATTATACCCATAATGCCCTTCAGAATAAGAGTAAAACATTGAATGGGTGTATTATACCCATAATGCCCTTCAGAATAAGAGTAAAACATTGAATGGGTGTATTATACCCATAATGCCCTTTCAGAATAAGAGTAAAACATTGAATGGGTGTATTATACCCATAATGCCCTTCAGAATAAGAGTAAAACATTGAATGGGTGTATTATACCCATAATGCCCTTCAGAATAAGAGTAAAACATTGAATGGGTGTATTATACCCATAATGCCCTTTCAGAATAAGAGTCATACATTGAATGGGTGTATTATACCCATAATGCCCTTCAGAATAAGAGTCATACATTGAATGGGTGTATTATACCCATAATGCCCTTCAGAATAAGAGTCATACATTGAATGGGTGTATTATACCCATAATGCCCTTTCAGAATAAGAGTCATACATTGAATGGGTGTATTATACCCATAATGCCTTTCAGAATAAGAGTCATACATTGAATGGGTGTATTATACCCATAATGCCCTTTCAGAATAAGAGTCATACATTGAATGGGTGTATTATACCCATAATGCCCTTCAGAATAAGAGTCAAACATTGAATGGGTGTATTATACCCATAATGCCCTTCAGAATAAGAGTCATACATTGAATGGGTGTATTATACCCATAATGCCCTATCAGAATAAGAGTCATACATTGAATGGGTGTATTATACCCATAATGCCCTTCAGAATAAGAGTCATACATTGAATGGGTGTATTATACCCATAATGCCCTTCAGAATAAGAGTCATACATTGAATGGGTGTATTATACCCATAATGCCTGGCCAGGCCAGATCCTCATTGTCGTCCCTCTCGTGACCCGGGGCCAGGTGGTTGAAGCGGTCCAGGTGCTCCAGGAGTCCGGCCAGGAGAGGGATGGATCCGGTCTCCTGCATCAGACCTGCATCGATGGTGAGGAGGAGGACGATGGACACCACCAGCTCGGGCAGCAGCACTCCTGTCGGAGCAGAAACACCCAGAACCGTCTCACACGTGTGCTTTACGATAAATGAAACATGGCGTTCGCACTGCAGCAGAAGTTACCAGTTAGATCTCCTTCAATGACACGAGAGACTTCAGCAAAGTGGCGGCGGCCGGTGGAGGCGATGCTGGTCGCCACCGGGAGGATGTCTCCGATGTGAGTGCACAGCAGGGCGATGTACTTCTTTAACAGGGAGCCGACGCCCAGAAGCTCCGGGTCTGCGACCACAGAAAGACCAAAGACATTAAACGACGCTGTAATCAGACAAAGGGATCGATAACCAGGAGCCTCTGGACTCACTGTATCCGTTGGCGCTCTCCGTGCCGCTGACGCCCAGGTACAGCTTGCTGACCAGCAGCCTCTGGAAGCGCAGCAGCAGGTCCAGAGACGCCGAGCGCTCCTTGCTCACGTGCTCCGCCTCCAGATAGTTGGAGATGCGGCGAGCGACGTCCTTCAGCCTGGCGACGGTCTGCGAGGCGATGTTCCTGCGGAGGTCAGAAGGCTCTTTTTATACGCTCACGATCCAGAGGCCGAATGTGATCAACGCTCCATAAGAACACCAGCAGCTGATTTTTAAAAACCTCAACAGCTGCTGCACGAGCTGCACCAGAGGAAGGCTTTGCTTCCCCGCGGACTCGTAGATGCCGGTGTTGATGAGGTCTTTGTCCAGCACGGCGCGACAGCGCTGCAGCGTGGAGGCGTTGGCCTCCTGCTCGTCGATCTCCTTCTCCTTCTGAGCCTCCTTCTTGGCTTCAATGTCCTGGAAGATAGATACCAGCGTCCAGTGAACATGAGTACTGGCTAAAAGGTAAATGATAACGTTCTCATGATGCGTTCAGGCTCTGCTCAGTGAACATGAGTACTGGCTGAAGGTAAATGATAACGTTCTCATGATGCGTTCAGGCTCTGCTCAGTGAACATGAGTACTGGCTGAAGGTAAATGATAACGTTCTCATGATGCGTTCAGGCTCTGCTCAGTGAACATGAGTACTGGCTGAAGGTAAATGATAACGTTCTCATGATGCGTTCAGGCTCCGCTCAGTGAACATGAGTACTGGCTGAAGGTACATGATAACGTTCTCATGATGCGTTCAGGCTCCGCTCAGTGAACATGAGTACTGGCTGAAGGTAAATGATAACGTTCTGATGATGCGTTCAGGCTCCGCTCAGTGAACATGAGTACTGGCTGAAGGTAAATGATAACGTTCTCATGATGCGTTCAGGCTCTGCTCAGTGAACATGAGTACTGGCTGAAGGTAAATGATAACGTTCTCATGATGCGTTCAGGCTCCGCTCAGTGAACATGAGTACTGGCTGAAGGTAAATGATAACGTTCTCATGATGCGTTCAGGCTCTGCTCAGTGAACATGAGTACTGGCTGAAGGTAAATGATAACGTTCTCATGATGCGTTCAGGCTCTGCTCAGTGAACATGAGTACTGGCTGAAGGTAAATGATAACGTTCTCATGATGCGTTCAGGCTCTGCTCAGTGAACATGAGTACTGGCTGAAGGTGAATGATAACGTTCTCATGATGCGTTCAGGCTCCGCTCAGTGAACATGAGTACTGGCTGAAGGTAAATGATAACGTTCTCATGATGCGTTCAGGCTCCGCTCAGTGAACATGAGTACTGGCTGAAGGTAAATGATAACGTTCTGATGATGCGTTCAGGCTCCGCTCAGTGAACATGAGTACTGGCTGAAGGTACATGATAATGTTCTCATGATGCGTTCAGGCTCAGTGAACATGAGTACTGGCTGAAGGTACATGATAACGTTCTCATGATGCGTTCAGGCTCAGTGAACATGAGTACTGGCTGAAGGTAAATGATAATGTTCTCATGATGCGTTCAGGCTCAGTGAACATGAGTACTGGCTGAAGGTACATGATAATGTTCTCATGATGCGTTCAGGCTCAGTGAACATGAGTACTGGCTGAAGGTAAATGATAACGTTCTCATGATGCGTTCAGGCTCAGTGAACATGAGTACTGGCTGAAGTAGGAATGACCTTTAACCCCACTGACCTGTATCTCCGCCGTGATGGCTGCGTTCAGAGCAGACTCCAGGCCGCCGTCGGCCATCAAGCTGCTGACCAGCAGGTCGATCATGAAGCGGCGACCGGGACTCACACTCATCTCGTTTCCCGACGCTGGAGAAAGAAACATTTAAAAAAGCTTTTTCACTTCCTACCAAATGTGAACACAGTTAATGGACTATTATTGTGAGTGTGTGAGTGCTGGTTGGTGTGTGTGTGGTGAATCACATTTAAAATTCTTCTCCTCACCTACAAAGCCTTGATTGGTGATGCACCATCATATCTTAAGGAGCTTGTAGTACCATATTTCCCCACTAGAGAGCTGCTCACTAAATGTGGGGCTACTTGTGGTTCCTAGAGTCCTAAAAAGTAGGATGGGAGCCAGAGCCTTCAGTTATCAAGCTCCTCTTTTATGGAACCAGCTTCCACTTTCAGTCCTGGAGGCAGACACAGTCACCTCATTCAAGAATAGACTCAAGACTTTCCTCTTTAATAGTGGTTATAGTTAGGGCTGAATCAGGTTTGCCCTGGTCCAGCCCCTTGATATGCTGCTATAGGCTTATAGGCTGCTGGGGGATGTTTTAGGATACACTGAGCACCTATCTCCTCTTCTCTCTCTCCTTATGGATGAATTTACATCTCTCCATTGCACCTTATTAACTCTGCTTCCTCCCCGGAGTCGTTGTGACTTCACGTCTCATAGGGTCCATTGGACCTGGAGGTGTCTGATGCCTGGTGAGCCGGCCTCCCATTGGCCCTGCTGATGCCCCGCCCCCCCTCCTCTCTACCTCCTTCTGTTTCATGGATTGGAGTTCCATTCATACATTGTCATATTCATGTAATGTGTTTATGTAACTCTGTTCATCTGGTCACATGACATCTATTCATCTGTCCATCCGGGGAGAGGGATCCTCCTCTGTTGCTCTCCTGAAGGTTTCTTCACTTTTTTCCCTGTCAAAGGTTATTTTTGGGGAGTTTTTCCTGATCCGATGTGAGGTCAAAGGTCAGGGATGTCGTATGTGTACAGATTGTAAAGCCCTCTGAGGACAATTTGTAATTTGTGATATTGGGCTATACAAAATAAACTGAATTGGTGTGTGAGAGCAGACGACGTGCACGACGTACTCTGTCTTTTACATTTTTTTAATTATTATTTATTTTTATCATCTTTTTTATTATGATGAATTATTATGCATATGTTATTTATATATATTATTCATTATTTATCTTTTTTATTATTGATCTTTTTGTATTATTATTTATCTTTTTGTATTATTTATTTATTTTTATTTATCTTTTTGTATTATTAATTATTTATCTATTATTCATCTTTATACATTATATTTTCTTTTGTATTATTAATTATTTATCTTTATATATTATTATTTATCTTTATATATTATAATATATTTTTTGTATTATTATTAATTATTTATCTTTATATATATATATATATATATATATTGTTGTAATAATATTAATTATTTATCTATTATTCATCTTTATATATTATTATATATTTTTTGTATTATTAATTATGTATCTTTATATATTATTATATATTTTGTTGTATTATTATTATTTATTTATCTCACATTGCCCTTCTACGGCCTCTATTTCTCTGCTGGTCAGACGCTGGTTCGGTAAAGGCTGATCTCTCACCGGCGTTGGGCAGCAGCGAGGACAGCGCCCTGGCTCGCTCCTCGGCGGTGGGCAGCAGCACCGACCAGCCGCTCTGGAGGACGGCCTGGGCGGCCGCCTGCACGGAGTTGAGGACCCCGGCGTTGCTCGCCAGAACGACCACCGTCTGTTTGAGGTTGTTCAGCAGCGCGCTGCCGAGACCCAGACCCAGGTCCTCCGGGTCCACCTGGTTGCTTATGGCCGCGTGGAGCTGAGGAGGATTCAGAGGCATGAGCGCCAGCGGAAACGGGGCTTAAGAAGCTGCAGGCAACGGGAGGCCTACCTGGAGCCGGAGCAGGTTGAGCGTGGCGACCACCATGCACTCCTTCTCCTGCGGGGGGGGCCAGTCCGCGCTGCCGTCCATGCCCTCGCTGACCTGCCGCAGCAGCAGGTCCAGCTGCTCAAAGGTCACGGGGCAGACGTCCACCACGAAGGGCACGCGCTGCCCCACGGACCACTTGGAGCACGAGGACCAGGCGAAGCTCTGCCGACGGCAACAAACAGACGCGTTAAGAGGTGTGGGGGTCCACGAGGAGAAAGGAGTTCAAACGCCACGAGAAGAAAAGAGTTCAAACGCCACGAGAAGAAAAGAGTTCAAACGCCACGAGAAGAAAAGAGTTCAAACGCCACGAGGAGAAAAGAGTTCAAACGCCACGAGGAGAAAGGAGTTCAAACGCCACGAGGAGAAAGGAGTTCAAACGCCACGAGGAGAAAGGAGAAAGGAGTTCAAACGCCACGAGGAGAAAGGAGTTCAAACGCCACGAGGAGAAAGGAGTTCAAACGCCACGAGGAGAAAGGAGTTCAAACGCCACGAGGAGAAAGGAGAAAGGAGTTCAAACGCCACGAGGAGAAAGGAGTTCAAACGCCACGAGAAGAAAGGAGTTCAAACGCCACGAGGAGAAAGGAGTTCAAACGCCACGAGGAGAAAAGAGTTCAAACGCCACGAGAAGAAAAGAGTTCAAACGCCACGAGGAGAAAGGAGTTCAAACGCCACGAGGAGAAAGGAGTTCAAACGCCACGAGAAGAAAAGAGTTCAAACGCCACGAGGAGAAAGGAGTTCAAACGCCACGAGAAGAAAAGAGTTCAAACGCCACGAGGAGAAAGGAGTTCAAACGCCACGAAGAGAAAAGAGTTCAAACGCCACGAGGAGAAAGGAGTTCAAACGCCACGAGAAGAAAAGAGTTCAAACGCCACGAGGAGAAAGGAGTTCAAACGCCACGAGGAGAAAGGAGTTCAAACGCCACGAGAAGAAAAGAGTTCAAACGCCACGAGGAGAAAGGAGTTCAAACGCCACGAGGAGAAAGGAGTTCAAACGCCACGAGGAGAAAGGAGTTCAAACGCCACGAGAAGAAAAGAGTTCAAACGCCACGAGGAGAAAGGAGTTCAAACGCCACGAGGAGAAAGGAGTTCAAACGCCACGAGAAGAAAAGAGTTCAAACGCCACGAGGAGAAAGGAGTTCAAACGCCACGAGAAGAAAAGAGTTCAAACGCCACGAGGAGAAAGGAGTTCAAACGCCACGAGGAGAAAGGAGTTCAAACGCCACGAGGAGAAAGGAGAAAGGAGTTCAAACGCCACGAAGAGAAAGGAGTTCAAACGCCACAAGGAGAAAGGAGTTCAAACGCCACGAGGAGAAAAGAGTTCAAACGCCACGAGGAGAAAGGAGTTCAAACGCCACGAGGAGAAAAGAGTTCAAACGCCACGAGGAGAAAGGAGTTCAAACGCCACGAGGAGAAAAGAGTTCAAACGCCACGAAGAGAAAGGAGTTCAAACGCCACGAGGAGAAAGGAGTTCAAACGCCACGAGGAGAAAGGAGTTCAAACGCCACGAGGAGAAAGGAGTTCAAACGCCACGAGAAGAAAAGAGTTCAAACGCCACGAGAAGAAAAGAGTTCAAACGCCACGAGGAGAAAGGAGTTCAAACGCCACGAGGAGAAAGGAGTTCAAACGCCACGAGGAGAAAGGAGTTCAAACGCCACGAGGAGAAAAGAGTTCAAACGCCACGAGGAGAAAGGAGTTCAAACGCCACGAGGAGAAAGGAGTTCAAACGCCACGAGAAGAAAAGAGTTCAAACGCCACGAGGAGAAAGGAGTTTAAACGCCACGAGGAGAAAGGAGTTCAAACGCCACGAAGAGAAAAGAGTTCAAACTCCACGAGGAGAAAGGAGTTCAAACGCCACGAGGAGAAAGGAGTTCAAACGCCACGAGGAGAAAGGAGTTCAAACGCCACGAGGAGAAAGGAGTTCAAACGCCACGAGGAGAAAGGAGTTCAAACGCCACGAGGAGAAAGGAGTTCAAACGCCACGAGGAGAAAAGAGTTCAAACGCCACGAGGAGAAAGGAGTTCAAACGCCACGAGGAGAAAAGAGTTCAAACGCCACGAGGAGAAAGGAGTTCAAACGCCACGAGGAGAAAGGAGTTCAAACGCCACGAGGAGAAAGGAGTTCAAACGCCACGAGGAGAAAGGAGTTCAAACGCCACGAGGAGAAAGGAGTTCAAACGCCACGAGGAGAAAGGAGTTTAAACGCCACGAGGAGAAAGGAGTTCAAACGCCACGAAGAGAAAAGAGTTCAAACTCCACGAGGAGAAAGGAGTTCAAACGCCACGAGGAGAAAGGAGTTCAAACGCCACGAGGAGAAAGGAGTTCAAACGCCACGAGGAGAAAGGAGTTCAAACGCCACGAGGAGAAAGGAGTTCAAACGCCACGAGGAGAAAGGAGTTCAAACGCCACGAGGAGAAAAGAGTTCAAACGCCACGAGGAGAAAGGAGTTCAAACGCCACGAGGAGAAAAGAGTTCAAACGCCACGAGGAGAAAGGAGTTCAAACGCCACGAGGAGAAAAGAGTTCAAACGCCACGAGGAGAAAGGAGTTCAAACGCCACGAGGAGAAAGGAGTTCAAACGCCACGAGGAGAAAGGAGTTCAAACGCCACGAGGAGAAAGGAGTTCAAACGCCACGAGGAGAAAGGAGTTCAAACGCCACGAGGAGAAAAGAGTTCAAACGCCACGAGGAGAAAGGAGTTCAAACGCCACGAGGAGAAAAGAGTTCAAACGCCACGAGGAGAAAGGAGTTCAAACGCCACGAGGAGAAAGGAGTTCAAACGCCACGAGGAGAAAGGAGTTCAAACGCCACGAGGAGAAAGGAGTTCAAACGCCACGAGGAGAAAGGAGTTCAAACGCCACGAGGAGAAAGGAGTTCAAACGCCACGCCTCACCTGTCCCGGGCCGCAGGAGATCCCCACGATGTGCTTGGCGTTGAGGCCGGGCAGCGCCTTGGGCTGCTTCTTGTTGGAGAACAGCGTGTCGAAGTGCTGCAGCTTGTCGTTGCTTCCCCAACTGTGCACCTCGCCGTCGTCCGTGAGGGCGAGGCAGTGCGTCGAGCCCACCGCCACGTCCACCACCTTCTTCCCTGCTCGGACACAAACCAGTCTCATTCTGAAGCCTTTGTAATAACACTTAGTTCATAGGTAATAAGGGCCTTATAATAGTGTTAGTTACCAGGTAATAAGAACCTTATAATTGTGTTAGTTACCAGGTAATAAGATCCTTATAATAAGTGTTAGTTACCAGGTAATAACATCCTTATAATAAGTGTTAGTTACCAGGTAATAATGGCCTTATAATAGTGTTAGTCACCAGGTAATAATATCCTTATAATAGTGTTAGTTACCAGGTAATAATGGCCTTATAATAGTGTTAGTCACCAGGTAATAATATCCTTATAATAGTGTTAGTCACCAGGTAATAAGATCCTTATAATAGTGTTAGTTACCAGGTAATAATGGCCTTATAATAGTGTTAGTCACCAGGTAATAATATCCTTATAATAGTGTTAGTCACCAGGTAATAAGATCCTTATAATAGTGTTAGTTACCAGGTAATAAGGGCCTTATAATAGTGTTAGTTACCAGGTAATAAGATCCTTATAATAAGTGTTAGTTACCAGGTAATAAGATCCTTATAATAAGTGTTAGTTACCAGGTAATAATGGCCTTATAATAGTGTTAGTCACCAGGTAATAATATCCTTATAATAGTGTTAGTTACCAGGTAATAATGGCCTTATAATAGTGTTAGTTACCAGGTAATAATGGCCTTATAATAGTGTTAGTTACCAGGTAATAATATCCTTATAATAGTGTTAGTTACCAGGTAATAATGGCCTTATAATAGTGTTAGTTACCAGGTAATAATGGCCTTATAATAGTGTTAGTTACCAGGTAATAATGGCCTTATAATAGTGTTAGTCACCAGGTAATAATATCCTTATAATAGTGTTAGTTACCAGGTAATAATGGCCTTATAATAGTGTTAGTTACCAGGTAATAATGGCCTTATAATAGTGTTAGTCACCAGGTAATAATATCCTTATAATAGTGTTAGTTACCAGGTAATAATGGCCTTATAATAGTGTTAGTCACCAGGTAATAATATCCTTATAATAGTGTTAGTTACCAGGTAATAATGGCCTTATAATAGTGTTAGTTACCAGGTAATAATATCCTTATAATAGTGTTAGTTACCAGGTAATAAGGGCCTTATAATAGTGTTAGTTACCAGGTAATAATATCCTTATAATAGTGTTAGTTACCAGGTAATAATATCCTTATAATAGTGTTAGTTACCAGGTAATAAGATCCTTATAATAGTGTTAGTTACCAGGTAATAATATCCTTATAATAGTGTTAGTTACCAGGTAATAATGGCCTTATAATAGTGTTAGTTACCAGGTAATAAGGGCCTTATAATAGTGTTAGTTACCAGGTAATAATGGCCTTATAATAGTGTTAGTTACCAGGTAATAAGGGCCTTATAATAGTGTTAGTTACCAGGTAATAAGATCCTTATAGTAGTTTTAGTTACCAGGTAATAAGGGCCTTATAATAGTGTTAGTTACCAGGTAATAAGGGCCTTATAATAGTGTTAGTTACCAGGTAATAATGGCCTTATAATAGTGTTAGTTACCAGGTAATAATGGCCTTATAATAGTGTTAGTTACCAGGTAATAAGCTCCTCTTTGTTTTAACTCACCCTGGAGGCTGTCGAGCAGCTTGGGGTATCGAACGTGCTCGTCGGTGCCGTGGCCGAGGCGCTGGTTGTCTCCCTTGCCCCAGGTGTACACCTGCCCATCTTTGGTGAGGGCCACGGAGAACTGGCTGCCGCAGCACACCTTCACCACGTCCAGGTCCTGCAGCTTCTCCACGAGCTTGGGGGTCTTGCAGCCATCGCTGCCTCCTCGGCCCAGTTTACCGTAGTCCCCGTCCCCCCAGGACCAGACCTGACCTGAGGAACCGCACACAGACGGTGAATCACAGTAGTACGGTCCGGTCCCAGTGTGCCCCCCCTTAAGGCCTCAAAGCCTGAACCCTGAGAGGCCCATGTTGGGCATCATTGTGGGAGTTTATTTTATACTTTTCACTCTGACTTGAACGTCTTCTGGACTCTTTCCTCATAAAATGAGACGTCATTGTTAAATAATCTATTTACTCTTTTTTATTTAAAGCAATTAAATGCTTGTGCTTGTTTTTATGTTGCATCTTTAATCCTTAATGTTTCTGTGTAAATCTAATATATCAGACTGAACTCATACGAGCCGTCCTCTTTGTTGACCTTTAAGTCTCCGTGCTTCACACCGCTATGCACTGTGGGTAATTCACCGCTATGCACTGTGGGTAATTCACCGCTATGCACTGTGGGTAATTCACCGCTATGCACTGAGGGTAATTCACCGCTATGCACTGTGGGTAATTCTCTTGGGCAAAGCCTTCAGAAACGCGGCTCACAAAGGGCTCAGAGCGGTTCTCTTCTCTCGTTCTCACCGTTCTCCGTCACAGAGAGCGTCTGCGCGTCGCCGCTCCCGCACGCCGCGTCCATCACCTTCAGCCCCTTGAGCGCCGTCACCAGCATGGGCGTGGTCTGGTCCTCGCTGGAGCCTAGAGAGCCAACAAAGAGGTCGTTAGGTGGTTGATGGGCGCTGACCTCCGGCGGCTCGGTGCAGCGGGCGCTCACCGTGGCCCAGCCGGCCGTAGTTCCCCCGGCCCCACGTATACAGCTCCCCGTCGGCCGTGATGGCGGCGCTGTACGTGCTCCCGCAGGCGACGTGCACCACGTGCTTCCCCGTCTGCTTCCCGTTGAAGGCCGCGATCATCGTGGGCTCCTCCAGATACCTGAAATAAAGTGCACGTGGAGACGCAAGGTTGCTTTTACACAAAGTAGTAATTTATGTCTCGAGCTTTGTTTTAGTGTTGGATGTTTTCAAGAAGTGGAAGCTGTAGATTTAGTCCTTTAATATAATGTATAATTATCTGTTACATTCTCATGATGCGTTCAGGCTCTGCTCAGTGAACATGAGTACTGGCTGAAGGTAAATGATAACGTTCTCATGATGCGTTCAGGCTCTGCTCAGTGAACATGAGTACTGGCTGAAGGTAAATGATAACGTTCTCATGATGCGTTCAGGCTCCGCTCAGTGAACATGAGTACTGGCTGAAGGTAGATGATAACGTTCTCATGATGCGTTCAGGCTCCGCTCAGTGAACATGAGTACTGGCTGAAGGTACATGATAACGTTCTCATGGTGCGTTCAGGCTCTGCTCAGTGAACACGAGTACTGGCTGAAGGTAAATGATAAAGTCTCATGATGCGTTCAGGTGTAATCTAGTAAAATGTAGTGTTGGTGATGAACTAGAATGAATCCAGATGTTTTCTCATGAATATAAAATAGATATTAGATGAATTATGAGCTGTTAGTTAAACATAGTGAAAGGAAATAGTTTAGTTTTGTGAATGTCACAGAAGTTCCTTCATTCTGCAGAGTTTCCTCATATTGGATGCGAAGTGAAGCGACTCAAACACCAGCTGAGGTTTTTCCACATGTGCTTACGTGGCGTCTCCGTGCCCGAGGCGACCTCCGTCCCCGCAGCCCCACGAGAACACCTCCCCGTTGGACGACAGGGCCAGGTAGTGCTGCCCGTCGGGGTGAGCCGCCAGCTTCACCACCTTCCTGGAGCTCAGGCCGTGGATCAGGACCGGAGCCTAAAACGACACGAGAGGCTCAAGCTGCGGCGGAGACGAAGGCGCCGCTCACGAAGCAGAAACCGCCGGCGCAACAGAACTGACCAGCGTGGTGCTCTTGTAGTTCTGGGTGTAAACGGCACCGCTGCTGGACAGGATGAGGAAGCCCTTCTCCGAACAGACGACCTGAGCGACCCCGAGACTCGACAGGCCTTTGCAGTGGATGGGCCCGTTGACGTTGGCGTAGAGCTTCCAGCCCAACAGGCCCCAGGCGATCACCTCCTGCAGGGTACCCTGAAACGAGAGAGGGAGGGGGGGTCACACGGGGGTCTGGGACTTATGTCACTCCTCTGGTTGTATAGAAGTCTATGCTTCATGTGTTAAAGCTGCATTCTCTCTCCTGACCACCAGGGGGCGACTCCTCTGGTTGTATAGAAGTCTATGCTTCATGTGTTAAAGCTGCATTCTCTCTAGTGACCACCAGGGGGCGACTCCTCTGGTTGTATAGAAGTCTATGCTTCATGTGTTAAAGCTGCATTCTCTCTACTGACCACCAGGGGGCGACTCCTCTGGTTGTATAGAAGTCTATGCTTCATGTGTTAAAGCTGCATTCTCTCTCCTGACCACCAGGGGGCGACTCCTCTGGTTGTATAGAAGTCTATGCTTCATGTGTTAAAGCTGCATTCTCTCTCCTGACCACCAGGGCGAGACTCCTCTGGTTGTATAGAAGTCTATGCTTCATGTGTTAAAGCTGCATTCTCTCTCCTGACCACCAGGGGGCGACTCCTCTGGTTATATAGAAGTCTATGCTTCATGTGTTAAAGCTGCATTCTCTCTAGTGACCACCAGGGGGCGACTCCTCTGGTTGTATAGAAGTCTATGCTTCATGTGTTAAAGCTGCATTCTCTCTCCTGACCACCAGGGGGCGACTCCTCTGGTTGTATAGAAGTCTATGCTTCATGTGTTAAAGCTGCATTCTCTCTCCTGACCACCAGGGGGCGACTCCTCTGGTTGTATAGAAGTCTATGCTTCATGTGTTAAAGCAGGGGATGCTTTAGGGGCGGGGCTACAGGGTGATTGACAGGTCTCCCATCATACCTTGTGTGATGTGGGCGAGTTGCAGTGTGGGGGGCTGCAGGGAGAGGCCAGGCGGTCCAGGTGAGCCATGATGACCACGGCGGTCTGCCGGAGGTCGATGGCCAGGTCGTTGTCCTGCGGTAAGGTCAGGTAGCGCAGGAAGTTCTCGTTGGGACTCATCTGGGCCGCGAGGATCTGAAAACCACAGAGCGGTCACGAGGGAATCGAACGCTTTGAAAACCACGATCTCACCGTCACGTTCGTTGTCTTCATTCAGTCGCGTCAACAAACGTGGATCATAAAACTCACTGATCAGCACAAAAGGGAGCAAATATAACTTTTAGTTCTCCGATCACATATTTCTAACCACCAATACTAGTTATTGATTACTGATGATCCATATTAAACATATATAGAGCCCTTTGTTGATTAATTATAGCAGCTGATCTAAAAGGATCTAGAATATGAATTTATTGTCATCATTTAACAAAAATATACTTTTACTTTGTTATAGTAATTTATTTTTATTTGGAGTTTTTTTTTTTCTTCCTTCATAAAAAAACCCAAATAAAAGTAAAGTAAATAAAATATATAATTGTTATAGTCGTTCTTGGTGTTAATGAAGTTAATTATGAACATCTATAAACCGCTTCACTTTATATACACTTTGCATTTTGATTTTCTTTATTATTTAAATTCTTAAATGCAATACGCCCTGCTATTTAATTTAATTGTGTATATTGTAAACAAATAAAGTTCCCCCGGGGATGACTGATGCAGTATATCCAACCTCTAACCTCCTGGTTCTCCGTTAGCGGTGCTGCTAGCGCGACTAGCGCTCCTCCTGTTGGTCTAAACACCGATTGGTTGTCCACAAAGTCACGTGACCAGAGGCTGCACAGCGCCGCTCACCTGCGCCTCCTCCTCGGGGGCCGGCTCCTCCTTGCTGCTGTGGATGCCGTGGAGGCGCTGCAGCAGCGGCAGCAGCGGGGCGCTGGTTCCCTGCGTGGAGCGCTCGTTGTCCATCTCTCTGGTGCCGCTTTCCCACAAACGCAGCAGCAGCAGGACGGCCGACAGCAGCTGACTGCAGGGCGACACACACACACACACACACACAGCGTGAGAGGCGGCGTTGCACCGGCAGCCTCGGGGGGCATCCGGGGGTTCTCTGGGTACCTGAGCGTCCCCCGCTGCACGGCCAGCTCCAGCAGGATGGCGAGGGCGAGGTGCTGGTCCTGCAGAGGGATGTTGCCCTTGGTGCTGGCGCTGCCGTGGACGTCACTGCTCACAAAAGGAGGGCGAGACATGAGAACCCTGAACACACCACGTAGAAAACGACGGGGAGAGAAAACCCTCAAACCTGAGGAACTTGGTGGCCCGCTCCACGACCTCCAGCCACACCGAGGACACGGTGCCCTCGTCGAACAGAGTGGCTTCTGGGAGCGCTCGCAGCGCGTCCAGAGACTCCTGCAGCAGCTCGCTGCAGAGGTCTGCATCGTCTCCTGGGAACACAAAGCGTGTTTTATATACACGCATGTACACGCTACAGAAACATAACGTTTAGAAACACATTAAATACAGAAACATAACGTTTAGAAACACATTAAATACAGAAACATAACGTTTAGAAACACAAAGCTCCCGTTTTAAATACAGAAACATAACGTTTAGAAACACAAAGCTCCCGTTTTAAATACAGAAACATAACATTTAGAAACACATTAAATACAGAAACATAACGTTTAGAAACACATTAAATACAGAAACATAACGTTTAGAAACACAAAGCTCCCGTTTTAAATACAGAAACATAACGTTTAGAAACACAAAGCTCCCGTTTTAAATACAGAAACATAACGTTTAGAAACACAAAGCTCCCGTTTTAAATACAGAAACATAACATTTAGAAACACATTAAATACAGAAACATAACGTTTAGAAACACATTAAATACAGAAACATAACGTTTAGAAACACAAAGCTCCCGTTTTAAATACAGAAACATAACGTTTAGAAACACAAAGCTCCCGTTTTAAATACAGAAACATAACGTTTAGAAACACAAAGCTCCCGTTTTAAATACAGAAACATAACGTTTAGAAACACAAAGCTCCTGTTTTAAATACAGAAACATAACATTTAGAAACACATTAAATACAGAAACATAACGTTTAGAAACACAAAACCAGTGTTGACCAAGTTATTTAATGTGTTCATTTTACACAATCACACCGTGTGATCCATAAATTGTTTTTTTTAAATAGTTTATTACTCTAATTCAACTCTGTGGTCTTTTTAAGGGTCAAAGTGATGTTTTATATTAAAATGTGTTCACAGAACCAGAAACTCCTCTGTGATCGGTTCACTTCTTAAAACCTTCATTTCTTACACTGAACTTTTATTCCTGTACGTCTTATGAATATTTAAATGCATGTGAATGTCCTTTTAAGAAGCGTTTGTTGAACACAACAATGTAAAGTTATTACGTCTCCCCACTTGAACAACAGGGTCGACAACGCTGTCGTCCAGTTAAACACCGTCACCTGAGCTCTTTAGAGGGAGTGTGTGTGTGTGTGTGTGTGTGTGTGTGTGTGTGTGTGTGTGTGCGCAGTGGGAAAGACCTGCATGTGTTGTTTTCAAAGGGCTATTTAGGTAGTCAACAAACACTTAAAGTACCTGAAACACTTACACTTGTGAAATGAGGGTACATATACAGGAGAACCCTAAGAACACGACGAGCTGAGGCTAAAAGCAGAACATTGAGA
Organism: Cyclopterus lumpus; assembly: GCF_009769545.1. NCBI lineage: Eukaryota > Metazoa > Chordata > Actinopteri > Perciformes > Cyclopteridae > Cyclopterus > Cyclopterus lumpus. Next base: position 26,818,929 of record NC_046969.1, on the reverse strand, counting down.
AACACGTCGAGCTGTTTACGCTGAGCAGCGTGACAACACTCAAACAGCTGCTCCACCGGACACACACACACACACACACACACACACATTCCTACCTGATCTCCAGGCGCGACGCAGGAAAGCAAAGGCGAAGGAGAGCGCGGCTCTGGAGCCGACTCTGGCCAGACCTTCAACACCTTTACTGGCCGGACGGGGGCTGGAGACAGAGAGTGGTTAACAGGGTGTGTGTGTGTGTGTGTGTGTGTGTGTGTGTGTGTGTGTGTGTGTGTGTGTGTGTGTGTGTGTGTGTGTGTGTGTGTGATGTGTGTGTGTGTGTGTGTGTGTGTGCGTGTGTGTGTGTGTGCTGCAGGGGGTTTGGAACTCTTGCTGCCAGTCATAAATGTTCACAAACAGAAGCTCAATTCAGACGTCAGGTTTGTTTTTAGAAGTTTTAGAAACAGGAAGTCTTATTTTACAGGATATTCAACCTTTTTGTTTCTTTATAACATTTAATCCCCCTTTCAAACGAGGTTTGTTTAACGGTAATAAAGTAGTTCATAAATATGACATACGAGTCTACAGATGATTATAACCCCTCCCCTCTAGAGGATGTTGGTTTATTCCCTCCAGGTGAGAGGCCCTGGATCACCTGGCTCCCCTCTGGCCTCCATCTTGGCTCCCCATCTTGCTCCTCCATCTTGGCTCCCCTTACCTCTTGTTGTCGGCTGCGGGCAGCGGCGGGCTGGGCGGGCCCTTCCAGCGGACCTTGAACTTCTCCTCCATCATGCTGTGGCTGAGCGAGATGAGGTAGCGCTCCAGGATGACGAGGCGCTGCCGGAGGCGCCGGGCCGACAGCGTGCTCTTGGCCATCTGGGCCGAGAGCCTCTGCTGGTCGTCCACCAGGACCAGGAGGCAGTCCTTCAGCTCGGCCTCGTCTGAGCACACCGGAGAGAAAACACTTACAAATTAACCCGTGTGCGTTTTTTTATGGCGAGAAAGCAGAGAGTACTGTGCATTTTAGAAATATGTAATCTTTTTCTAAAAATCACAACGCGTTTTTAAAATCATACTTTGTGCTGCCGTTCATCTAGTCACATGACATCTATTGTTCATCTGGTCACATGACATCTATTGTTCTTCTGGTCACATGACATCTATTGTTCATCTGGTCACATGACATCTATTGTTCATCTTCTGGTCACATGACATCTAGTGTTCATCTGGTCACATGACATCATCTGGTCACATGACATCTATTGTTCATCTGGTCACATGACATCTATTGTTCATCTTCTGGTCACATGACATCTATTGTTCATCTGGTCACATGACATCTATTGTTCATCTGGTCACATGACATCTATTGTTCATCTGGTCACATGACATCTAGTGTTCATCTGGTCACATGACATCTATTGTTCATCTGGTCACATGACATCTAGTGTTCATCTGGTCACATGACATCTATTGTTCATCTGGTCACATGACATCTATTGTTCATCTGGTCACATGACATCTAGTGTTCATCTGGTCACATGACATCTATTGTTCATCTGGTCACATGACATCTATTGTTCATCTGGTCACATGACATCTATTGTTCATCTTCTGGTCACATGACATCTATTGTTCATCTTCTGGTCACATGACATCTATTGTTCATCTGGTCACATGACATCTATTGTTCATCTGGTCACATGACATCTATTGTTCATCTGGTCACATGACATCTATTGTTCATCTGGTCACATGACATCTAGTGTTCATCTTCTGGTCACATGACATCTATTGTTCATCTGGTCACATGACATCTATTGTTCATCTGGTCACATGACATCTATTGTTCATCTGGTCACATGACATCTATTGTTCATCTTCTGGTCACATGAAATCTATTGTTCATCTTCTGGGCACATGACATCTATTGTTCATCTGGTCACATGACATCTATTGTTCATCTGGTCACATGACATCTATTGTTCATCTTCTGGTCACATGAAATCTATTGTTCATCTTCTGGTCACATGACATCTATTGTTCATCTGGTCACATGACATCTATTGTTCATCTTCTGGTCACTGGTCACATGACATCTATTGTTCATCTGGTCACATGACATCATCTGGTCACATGACATCTATTGTTCATCTGGTCACATGACATCTATTGTTCATCTTCTGGTCACATGACATCTATTGTTCATCTGGTCACATGACATCTATTGTTCATCTGGTCACATGACATCTATTGTTCATCTGGTCACATGACATCTAGTGTTCATCTGGTCACATGACATCTATTGTTCATCTGGTCACATGACATCTAGTGTTCATCTGGTCACATGACATCTATTGTTCATCTGGTCACATGACATCTATTGTTCATCTGGTCACATGACATCTAGTGTTCATCTGGTCACATGACATCTATTGTTCATCTGGTCACATGACATCTATTGTTCATCTGGTCACATGACATCTATTGTTCATCTTCTGGTCACATGACATCTATTGTTCATCTTCTGGTCACATGACATCTATTGTTCATCTGGTCACATGACATCTATTGTTCATCTGGTCACATGACATCTATTGTTCATCTGGTCACATGACATCTATTGTTCATCTGGTCACATGACATCTAGTGTTCATCTTCTGGTCACATGACATCTATTGTTCATCTGGTCACATGACATCTATTGTTCATCTGGTCACATGACATCTATTGTTCATCTGGTCACATGACATCTATTGTTCATCTGGTCACATGACATCTATTGTTCATCTGGTCACATGACATCTATTGTTCATCTGGTCACATGACATCTATTGTTCATCTTCTGGTCACATGACATCTATTGTTCATCTGGTCACATGACATCTATTGTTCATCTGGTCACATGACATCTATTGTTCATCTTCTGGTCACATGAAATCTATTGTTCATCTTCTGGTCACATGAAATCTATTGTTCATCTTCTGGTCACATGACATCTATTGTTCATCTGGTCACATGACATCTATTGTTCATCTTCTGGTCACATGAAATCTATTGTTCATCTTCTGGTCACATGAAATCTATTGTTCATCTTCTGGTCACATGACATCTATTGTTCATCTGGTCACATGACATCTATTGTTCATCTGGTCACATGACATCTATTGTTCATCTGGTCACATGACATCTATTGTTCATCTGGTCACATGACATCTATTGTTCATCTGGTCACATGACATCTATTCTTCTGTCCATCCGGGGAGAGGGATCCTCCTCTGTTGCTCTCCTGAAGGGTTCTTCACTTTTTTCCCTGTCAAAGGTTATTTTTGGGGAGTTTTTCCTGATCCGATGTGAGGTCAAAGGTCAGGGATGTCGTATGTGTACAGATTGTAAAGCCCTCTGAGGGGAGGTTGTGATTAATAATAATAATAATAATAATAATAATCTGTGGTTATAATAATTCTCTTTTCTTTAAATATTTGATATTACTTGAGCCTTGAAGTATAATTAAAGTGTAATATAAATTAAAACTGTTGAAATCTTACACTAAGCTTTCAAAATACATTTCACTGCCCACGTTTTAACTTGTCAAAAACATAAAGCATTCTGACCTTTGACCTCACATCGGATCATCACAGCCTTTTGTTTTAATTTGATTCAAGACTGCGTGTGTGTGTGCGTAGCAGGAAAGATGAGATGATCTAAAATAGCGGCCCAGAACCCTCTTAAGCCGACTGGAGGTTGATGAGCAGTCAGCTGCTCGGTCGTCACCGCTCTGTATTCATTTACTCCGTTAGCCAATCGCTGAGAGGGAAGAGAACCACATGACCTCTCTTGGAAACATCCATCAAAGAAAACAAAGAGGCCACACACACACAGCAGCTGAGAGTTAAACCCAGTTTGGGCTGAACACGTCCCAGATATGAAAACCTGAAGAGGATCTGGGTCAGTTTGAGGGACGTCTATATTTAGAGTCTCTCCAGCTTGAAGTCACACCTGAGTCGTTCCACCAGCTCCTCACGTTTGGTTTTCCAGGTACAATCACAGTCAAAAGGAGTCTGAGATCGAACCGCTTCGGTTCCCCCATAGGCCGCCTCCTCCGAGACCAAAACCACCTGCAAGTCGACCAACACACCGAGTCCACTCAGACCTCTTGAGACGATTGGTGGGTTTCTTAATGCTGGAGGACTTATTTCAAAGAAGCTTGTGATTATGTTCAGTGTTAAAAATGCTCTGAGAGGCTGAACCAGTGTTTCATGAATGGAGTCTGGAGAGAGAACAGCTTCAGTTCCCCTCAGAGAAGATATTATAGATATAGACTTCATCAAACTGAGAGCTTCTTTTAGGAGGCTTCAGAACTTCACTCTGCTTCATCTGCTGCAGTGAAACTCTGGAGGAGAAGAAGCTCACAGAAACACTTCAGAACATCGGTACTGGCCTTTTAAGGAAGCTCACAGAAACACTTCAGAACATCGGTACTGGCCCTTTAAGGAAGCTCACAGAAACACTTCAGAACATCGGTACTGGCCCTTTAAGAGTCCGTGTAGCGATCCAGTCACATGTAAAATCAGACCAGTGGGATTTCCTGGTTCATGCAATAAGAAGAGACCAAGCGGCTGCTAGCGAAGCCTGCATTCACTATCAGTGGAGATATCCCCCCCCCCCCGGGCTTATCTCCCCCCACCATGACACCGTCCCACCCAGTCCGGCCAGTAAACAGTCCAGACCACTAAAAATAACTCCGACAGACCTGCACACAGCAGCAGGTCTGCCGGTGGGTATCACATTTAAATGTGTTGAAAGTCTGCGTGTCGATGACACTACATGGAAACAAGAGAGGTGATCACGAGACCATTGATGAGCCGAGGATCGAGTTTAAAGGGTTTACAACTTTGTTTACGGTCAACAATCATGAAGAATAGTGGATCCTTTTCTTAAGACCCTGGCTGCAGGTGGAGCCTCACCTGGCTGCCGGCCCCAGTCCCAGGTCTCAATGATGGCGTGGTGCACGCACGTCGACGTCTCCTCCTCCTCCTTCTTCTCTTTGTCGTTGGGCTCATCTTTCTTCTGCGCTCCAAAGCAGTCAGTGCAATCCTCTGAAAAGGACCAAAAGAAAGACACTCAGACGACGACCTTGGGCTCCATCGGCAAGGTCAGACACGACCACCTGAGGTAACACCAAACAGGTGTGTGTCACGTACCTGTGTGAGCCGACTCCTCTCCGGTGAAGGTGATCTCCTCATCTTTCACCATTTCATTCCACATCTCACACAGACCCTCTGGAGAGAAGGCCCTCTGATGGAGAGAGAAACAGACATGTGTTATACACGTGTTATAACACCAGCTCCGCTTCATTCAGTGTTGTACTGTCGTCTATAAATGTTCTCCTCCATTAGCATGCGTGTTAATAACCACCCTCCACCGGGTGTTAACCAGCGGCCTGCTTTAAGGATCGTTTGGGCTACGAGCTTTTGGTTTCTTCACCGTGAGCTCCAAGCAGGCGCCACAAAGACAGCGGCCATCTTTAGAACAAAACAGCTGCTTCTTCATCATCGTTCATGCTCTACCAAGAAGACAACTCTCACTCTCAGGGATCCGATGTCTTAAAATGTGAAAGACACATTCGCTCAGAGACGACACTGAACACTAAGAGGGCAACAACAACAACAACAACAACAACAACAATGCAACACCCGTTCTCAATTAGTCATTTGGGAGCAAGAACCAATTTCCAGTCCAGAGCAGACAGAATGTACGAGTACAGGTACAGGGGGTACGAGTACAGGTACAGGTACAGGTACAGGGGGTACAGGTACAGGGGGTACAGGTACAGGGGGTACGAGTACAGGTACAGGTACAGGTACGAGTACAGGTACAGGGGGTACAGGTACAGGGGGTACAGGTACAGGGGGTACCAGACGGGGGTTCCAGAGTGTTCTTCTCTAAATCTCATAATTATAACCAACATTGGTTTGTTTTCCCAACATGGATCCTTAAGAGGAAGAGCCTTTTCTCCTGACTGACGGTGATATTATGGGCTGCACCTCTTCCCACATGACAGGAGAAACAATCATCATCCGGGGAAGCGTCCTGAAACAGCTTGAAGGGATCAGACGCTGAATTGTGGAGGTTTATGATATTTAGTGTTCCCAACATGATGTATCTTAAAATCAGACTGACATTTTTAAATAAGCAGCAAAGAAACTGTTAAAAAAAGGTTCAAAGATATGAAGAATAAACTGCAAAACCTGTCATTATTTCCCACGTTCCCCTCCGTTATGAACACCAACCTGGAGGTCTATCTTCAGCCATTTGTCGTGAAATCTCAGCTGAGCGTCGAGGTTAAAAGACGGAGACGGCATCGTCTCCTCCTCTCCCGGCTGCAGACGCAGCCAACCTGCAGGCAGAGGGGTGGAAGGTGAACCATGACATCATGAACAGAGGGGTGGAAGGTGAACCATGACATCATGAACAGAGGGGTGGAAGGTGAACCATGACGTCATGACATCATGAACAGAGGGGTGGAAGGTGAACCATGACGTCATGACATCATGAACAGAGGGGTGGAAGGTGAACCATGACATCATGAACAGAGGGGTGGAAGGTGAACCATGACGTCATGACATCATGAACAGAGGGGTGGAAGGTGAACCATGATATCATGACGTCCTACACAACATGTAGCTACACCTACACGACCCTACATGAAGCTACACCTACACGACCCTACACCTACACGACCCTACATGAAGCTACACCTACACGACCCTACACCTAAATCCACCTACACAACCCTACACCTACATGACCCTACATGAAGCTACACCTACACGACCCTACACGAAGCTACACCTACACGACCCTACATGAAGCTACACCTACACGACCCTACACCTAAATCCACCTACACGACCCTACATCTACACGACCCTACATGAAGCTACACCTACACGACCCTACACCTAAATCCACCTTCACGACCCTACACCTACATGACCCTACATGTAGCTACACCTACACAACCCTACATGAAGCTACACCTACACAACCCTACATGTAGCTACACCTACACAACCCTACATGAAGCTACACCTACACAACCCTACATGTAGCTACACCTACACGACCCTACATGAAGCTACACCTACACAACCCTACATAAAGCTACACCTACACGACCCTACATGAAGCTACACCTACACGACCCTACACCTAAATCCACCTTCACGACCCTACACCTACATGACCCTACATGTAGCTACACCTACACAACCCTACATGTAGCTACACCTACACAACCCTACATGTAACTACACCTACACAACCCTACATGTAACTACACCTACACAACCCTACATGTAGCTACACCTACACAACCCTACATGTAACTACACCTACACAACCCTACACAACCCTACACCTAAATCCACCTTCACGACCCTACACCTACACAACCCTACATGTAACTACACCTACACAACCCTACATGTAACTACACAACCCTACATGTAACTACACCTACATGAAGCTACATCTACACGACCCTACATGTAGCTACACCTACACAACCCTACATGTAGCTACACAACCCTACATGTAGCTACACAACCCTACATGTAGCTACACCTACACAACCCTACATGTAGCTACACCTACACAACCCTACATGTAACTACACCTACACAACCCTACATGTAGCTACACCTACACAACCCTACATGTAGCTACACCTACACAACCCTACATGTAGCTACACCTACACAACCCTACATGTAGCTACACCTACACAACCCTACATGTAACTACACCTACACAACCCTACATGTAGCTACACCTACACAACCCTACATGTAGCTACACCTACAAGGAGACGATGCTAGCAAGGTCACGTAGAACCACATATAAGTCTCCATAAATGTGAAAACGGGTAACACACACACACGCGCGCGCATTGACACACAAGACACAACATAGTGACACACAGACACACAACACACTGACACAGACAAACACACACACACAGACACACATACAGATACATGTGCACAAAATACACGTGCACGTGCACGTGCGCACACACACACACACACACAGAGACGCATCACGTGACGTAACGTCTCCGTTAGCTGTGCGGCTAAAGCTAGCTAGCTAAAGCTACAGCAGCTACACCATCATTCAGGGAGGCAGAAGAAGCAGCAGCAGCATCCGGTGCAGGTGACACCGAAGGGAACGGGCCGTGGGCGACACGAGCACCCGAGTGCCAACATTCTAGAGAGGAGTGGATATTACCTGCGGGGTCTCTTCTGCGCGAGCCGTTCTCCTCGAGCTCTTCTCGTCCCTTCAGCTGCTCCGCTGCTTTAAAGAAACGCTCGTAATGGGGCTTGAGTGACAGCTCGCGGACATAAGCGCGAGGCGTGGATACGAGTTACGTAGACTGTCGCCGGGAGATGCGGTGCGCTTGATCTGCGTCACAGCGACGAGGGGACGGCAGCTGGGTTCATACCCGCCCGCTCGCACTACGCCGGGTGCTAAAAGATACGCTTCTTTGCGGATTTTGAGGCGGGACATCGGAGGGGCGGGGTTTGCCCTTCACAAGATGCAGAGGGACATATTTCATTTAGGTTAGATGTTTATTTAATTATAAAGTGATTTTATTCCACAAATGTTTTATTTAGATGCAGAGGGACATATTTCATATAGTTTTCTGTGTTTATTTAATTATAGGGTGTATTTATTTAGATGCAGAGGGACATATTTCATATAGTTTTATATGTTTACTTAATTATAGAGTGTATTTATTTAGATGCAGAGGTAGATATTTCATATAGTTTTAGATGTTTATTTAATTATAAAGTGATTTTATTCCACAAATGTTTTATTTAGATGCAGAGGTACATATTGCATATAGTTTTATATGTTTACTTAATTATAGAGTGTATTTATTTAGATGCAGAGGTAGATATTTCATATAGTTTTATATGTTTACTTAATTATAGAGTGTATTTATTTAGATGCAGAGGTAGATATTTCATATAGTTTTAGATGTGTATTTAATTATAAAGTGATTTTATTCCACAAATGTTTTATTTAGATGCAGAGGTAGATATTTCATATAGTTTTAGATGTGTATTTAATTATAAAGTGATTTTATTCCACAAATGTTTTATTTAGATGCGGAGGTACATATTTCATATAGTTTTATATATTTATTTAATTAATATATTTAAAGTGATTTAAAGTATTTAAATCTGAATTCTTAGACCTCATTTTCTTTTTATTCTTAATTCTGTGAATCTTTGTACATCCCTTAAAATATATTTTCCCATTCCTGTCTATCTTCGCTTTTAATAGTTTTTACATATTTCAATTATTATTTTAAATATATATGTTTAAAAAAAATATATATTTATATACTTTAATTATAATTATGTACATTCTATATTTATGCCAGTTTCGTTCAGTGACTTCATCTACCAAGGTGCATCCGGGTGCTCGGCGAAACGCGCATGCGCAGTGTCTCACTTCCCGGTCCAAACTACGAAACCGGACAGCGGACCTTTGGTCGGCTGCAGTTGGACTAAACTAAAGTAACGGCAGCGGGGGGGGGATGGCGGCTGAGGCGGAACCGAGCCGCGGTTCGTTTCCGGTTTCTGGGGTCGCGATAGCAGTGGTGTCAAGTTTCATCAACGGCTCGACTTTTGTGCTCCAGAAAAAAGGAATATTACGGTCACGCGACAGAGGTAGACACTTCCGGTTCCGGACAGATCATCTTTTATTGTGATGGTCTTATGTGTCCCATAAAAGTGTCCTCTGATTTTAACAAATGTCCCCAAACTGAAATCTGGTTATACATTATTATTACTATTATACTTTTTTAATTCGTATCCCTGTTGTTTATTTTATTTTGGGCTATTGTCTTTTATTTTGAAGTAATGCTTTGGTTTTCAAGTGTTAATCATTGGTTTAAAATTATTATTATTATTGTCATTATTATCGTTATTATTATTATTATTATTATTATTATTATTATTATTATTATTATTATTGTATTCTACTACTGACATTTGTTTTGGAGTAGTGCCTTAGTTTCTAAAAGTTAATCATTATTATTATGTATTTTGTCTGGCAAATATTTATGTGAAAGCTTTCTGCAAATAAAACATTTTTTTATTAATAAATAAAGTTGAGTTAATTAGACAGATATAAGCTCTATTTTATATATATATATATATATATATATATATAGGTAGAAGTGAAATCCACATGAATAACAACAGACTTGTCTTCCACAGGAGTTTCGTACCTCACAGATGTGGTTTGGTGGAGCGGCACCTTGTCCAGTGAGTATAGCGCCACCTATCCACCCTGGAGGATTTGACAGGTCGATTCATATTTAATAGCTGGACTGGATATATTTGTTTATTCATCTCATCAGTGATCGTTGGTCAAATTGGGAACTTCCTGGCCTACAACGTGGCCCCCGCTGTGATCGTGACCCCCCTGGGGGCCCTCGGGGTGTTGTTTGGGTGAGTCCTCCACATCCAGCTGGAGTCCTTCTTAAAGCTCCTCATCGGAGCCACCGGGTCGGGTTCTGGTGAAACCAGGTGACTTCATGCAGGTTCACCAGAACCTCCTTCAGCTCAGACTCCAGCAGAGACCAGTCCACTGTGGACAGACCCGGGTCGACAGTACCTCTTTAGTCCACAGGGGGCGCCAGAACCAGCACTAAGTTCAACGTATAACTTGAGATATCTGGTGTACATGTCGTCTAGAGCTTTTATGTAGGATGACATCACCCCATAATGAGGTGCTTTAATATGATTTGACCTGAACCCGCCTCGCTGCTCCTCTCTCTCTAACGGGCTTGCTGTGGTTCTGGTTCAGGGCCGTGCTGGCGTCCTGGATCCTGGGGGAGCATTTGACCCTGCAGGGGAAGCTGGGCTGTGCGCTGTGCTGCTGTGGCTCCGTGGTGCTCATCATTCACGCCCCTCGAGCCGAGGGGGTCGCGTCCCGGCTGGACTTTGAGGCCCGGCTGTCAGACCCAGGTGACCCAGTCCACTTCAGTCGGTTCACCTTGGTGTCCTTTGGATGTCATCTTCTTCTTTTTGTTTTAAATGAAGTGTTAACTGTTTCATCTCGTGCACTAATCACCACCACGCCGTTTCTGAGGATGAACACGATATAAAGTCCTTTCCTCCGCAGTGATGGTGGCGTACGGCGTGCTGGTGGTCCTGGTGCTGGTGGTCCTGGTCGTGTGGGTGGCTCCGGCTCACGGCTCCTCCAACGTCCTGGTCTACGTGGCCATATGTTCCCTTTCGGGCAGCTTCACCGTCCCCAGCAGCAGAGGCCTCGGCCTGGTGGCTCCGGACGTCTTCGGGGCGGCGGCGAGCGGCGGCGGCGGGGCGCTGCCCCTCTTCCTGGGGTTGCTGGCCACGCTGGCCGTCTGCGTCCTGGTCCAGTTCTTCTTCATCACCAAGGCCCTGCAGAGCTTCAGCTCCAACGCCTTCGAGGCCGTCTACTACGTGGCCTTCACGTGCAGCGCCACTCTCGCCTCGGCGCTGCTCTTCAGGGAGTGGGCGGAGCTGACCGTGGGCAGCGGCGCCGCCCTGCTGGGCGGTCTGACCACCGTGTGCGTCGGCGTGGTGCTGCTGCGCGTCTCCCAGGAGGCCTCCGTCACGGGGAGGAAGAAGAAGACCGAGTGATGAGGAGGAGACGAGTGATGAAGAGAAGTGATGAAGAGGAGTGAGTAGGAGGAGGCGAGTGATGAAGAGGAGGAGGAGTGATGAAGAAGAGGCCGCGCTGACTTTATCACAACAACGTTCATACGATCAAAGCGTTTCTAGAACAAGGGTTTTATTTATGTTTATCTTCATGTGTGTTTCATTTGTTTATCAAAGGGAAGAACACAAAACAGAATCACTGACATACAATAATAACAATAATAATAAAACCACAGCTCAATAAACACAAAGGAAGGTTTAAAGGTCAAAGCCTGATAAAACTAAACAATATATGAAACAATAACAAAACAATCAATACGAAAATAACTAAGAAATACAATTAATTAAAGAAAACAATTCACTAAAATGTAATAATATCCATATTGAAATAAAGCACTGAAGCGATCACATGAAGCCAGTTTTAAGAAGTGATTTAAAAGATTATAAAGAAAGAAAAGAAACGAGACAGAACAAAGTAAACAATGTATAAAACTATTATTGTTATTATAGTTGTAGATACTGAGGTGGTTATGTAAATATTTATAACTGATAAAGAAATGAGAAAGACTGAGCACATAAATAAAATAATGAAGTTAACAAGTTTCACTGAACATTTTTAGTTACTGTGTAACTCAAATATCAAAGATAATAAAACGTTTAATAACTTCATAAATAATCATAATTTTTTCTTGTCATTTATTTTAAAGAGAAGACTGAAGAGCGGTTCATATGTTTACATGTCGTCAATAACCAATAATAAGTTTGTGAGAGCTTTTAAAACGTAAACTTGTATTTAGATTCTGGATTATTTATCCACATTACAAACAGACTTCATACTGTTTGACCTTTGACCTTCAGATAAGAACTTTTATTAATCATGAAGAAAGTAAATTGATGGGAAACAACATACAAATAAAACACAACAGAGTATTAAATATAAAGTGTATCAAAGTAATACTAACACGCCCAATATAATAACCATAACAGTAGTAAATTAACTAATATAAAAAGGTAATATTGCACATTATATGGTTGGAAGAAAAGGGAAGAAAAAAATGAAAAAGTTAAAAATAAATATATATATATATATATATATATATATATACAAAATCAAATGTTTTATTAAAAATTAAACTTAAATTAAACATGCATCAATAAATAAATTAGTTTAATTTCCTACTAATGTTGGTTGTTCTGTATTTTATCATTAATATTATAATAATTAATACTTTTTTAACACAATGCTTTTGTGACGTAAAGTGTAGAATGACTCATAAAAATGTTAAACACTATAAAGAGTAGACTTGTCTTTACTTCCGGTTTGTTTCTTCCTCTGTGGTGCTGGACTTCAACCTGCAGGGCAGCGGCCACAGGTCCTCCGAGCAGAAGAAGAAGAAGCTCTCATTACACAGCAGCAGCAGCAGCAGCAGAAGAAGAAGAAGAAGAAGAAGCAGAGCTGCAATGGTTAGCCCCAGGACCCGGAAGTAGGCTAGCTGTGAGCTAACCTCTAGCTGCTAACACCTGTGTGGTCGTGAAGGAACCGGCCGCCACCTTTTGAACAGGTAAACCTCTGAACAGGTAAATACACTCCCGTTCTAGACTTCGATAAACCGGAAGTTAAACGTTATGACTGAGCTAGCCTGCTAAGCTAGCGTGGCTAACGAGGGACCCCCTCCGTTAAGCGCTGTTAAACTGATCCAGGAGCAGCGCGGAGGCCCCGCAGGGTCCACTGGGACGGAGTCCTGGTGCGGAACCGCCCGCTGAGTTCACTGGGAGTCTGCTGCTGGTTTAGTGGATGTTCCCAGCAGCGACCGAAGAATCCCACAATGTAGCTAAACGTTATAAACACGTTATAAATCAAGGTTTAACAGTTTAAACCAGCTCACGCGATGTTATGCACTTATACACGTTTTATTATCATTCAGTGGGTTTTATTCATTATATTTAAAATATAATCTTATTTTAGTTTTATTATCAAGTGGGTTTTATGCATAATAATTGTATCTAGATTTTAATTTAGTTATTAAATGGGTTTTATTCATTATATTATGTTATTGTCCATTAATGTTGTTGTGTCCCGGTTGCTATGTGTGTACTGTCAACATTAACCTGTCACACCCGTAATGTCTGAATATTATTGACTTAGCTGCCTGAGTGGCTGAAGGTTTTATTAAATGTATTAAACCCACGCAGAGGCTCATGCTCCAGAGGCTCATGCTCCAGTCTCTGAAACTCGGTCGTCCTCAATGTGCCGCTTTCCTCCATGAAACATGGCGTTCCTCTTGGTTCGGTCTGCTGAGGAAACGGTAGGTCGTCGCTGTGACGCCGAGAGAAACGATAAAGTTCCAGAGGATTGAAGATCTCTGTCCTCCCCTCAGGTGTCGGGTCAGAACTGCTCTGTTGGTCTTCACCGGCGCCACCCGGACCTCAACGACACGTCCGGCCTCGCTATGGGTCAGGACCGGGGCAAGTACGACTTCTACATCGGCCTGGGGCTGGCCGTGAGCTCCAGCATCTTCATCGGGGGCAGCTTCATCCTCAAGAAGAAGGGCCTCCTGCGGCTGGCCAGGAAGGGCTCCATGCGGGCAGGTGAGCCACACCTGAGCCGGCACGCCCTGCTGCTGTTGGGCAACACTGATAACACCTCACCTGTCAGGGCGGCTTTGTGTGTGACTGTGTGTGTGTGTCGTCTTTTAGTCTTTTATGCTTTTATTTTTAATGATTTATTTCCAAAAAATGCTGATAAAGAAAATGTTTAAAGTGGTGCTTTTGTGTGAAGTTTTATAGTTTAATTTATTTATTATTATGTTTTTGGGATTCAGTAAAAAAATCTAAATAATTTAATTTAAATTCATTTTCCAATTATAAATAATTAATTTTTTCGGAGATTAAATGTTGTTTAATTAAAGTTTAACATAATAAAACTCATTGAACTAAAGTTAAATAAAACACAAATATTTTATTTCTGTTACACTTTGAGGTTAAATGTTAAATAAAGACTGAACATGTTGTTCCATCTGGTTCTGTGTTTCAGGTCAGGGAGGCCACGCCTACCTCAAGGAGTGGTTATGGTGGGCGGGGCTACTGTCAAGTGAGTAGTGGAACCACTTGACATGTGAGAACCTAGAACCACCACGTCAGAGTCTAGGACCACCAGAGTCTAGAACCACCAGAGTCTAGAACCACCACGTCAGAGTCTAGGACCACCAGAGTCTAGAACCACCAGAGTCTAGAACCACCACGTCAGAGTCTAGGACCACCAGAGTCTAGAACCACCACGTCAGAGTCTAGGACCACCAGAGTCTAGAACCACCACAGAGTAGGACCACGTCAGAGAGTGTAGAACCACCACAGAGTAGGACCACGTCACAGAGTCTAGAACCACCAGAGTCTAGAACCACCACAGAGTAGGACCATGTCAGAGAGTCTAGAATCACATCAGAGTCTAGAGCCACGTCAGAGTCTAGGACCACTTTGAACCCAGTGTTGCGCAACACACTTGAACTTGAGACAGCATTTCAATGTTTACCCTCTTCCTCACTTCCACTTCCTCACTGCCTCTTCCTCACTTCCACTTCCTCACTGCCTCTTCCTCACTTCCACTTCCTCACTGCCTCTTCCTCACTTCCACTTCCTCTTCCTCACTGCCTCTTCCTCACTTCCACTTCCTCACTTCCACTTCCTCACTTCCACTTCCTCACTGCCTCTTCCTCACTTCCACTTCCTCACTTCCTCTTCCTCACTGCCTCTTCCTCTTCCTCACTGCCTCCTCTTCCTCACTGCCTCCTCTTCCTCACTGCCTCTTCCTCACTTCCTCTTCCTCACTGCCTCTTCCTCACTTTCTCTTCCTCACTGCCTCCTCTTCCTCACTGCCTCCTCTTCTCTTCTTCTTCCTCACTTCCTCTTCCTCACTGTCCCAACAGTGGGAGCTGGGGAAGCAGCCAACTTCGCAGCCTATGCCTTTGCTCCGGCGACCCTGGTGACCCCGCTGGGCGCCCTCAGCGTGCTGGTCAGGTACGGACCCTAACCCATTGACTCGTTGACCTGGGGTCAGATCAGACTCAATTATCACAAATGCACACAAAGATTCACAAATAAATTAAGATTTATATAAATGTAAAAGAAAAATGACAAATACATTTCTGTGTTATGAGACTCAACACAGATCTGTCGCCCTCATTTTCAACCAATCACATGAGCGTCATTCGTGCCATAGAGGGGCGTGGCTTATCTCTGTGGAAACAGTTATAACTTCCTCCATCCACCATGGAAGAAATAACCACTACTTCCGCTTTATTCTTGTTGTGGACATCCCATAAACGTCGGAACATCAAACGCCCTCGTGTTTGAGTTCATAACATTAATATCATATTTATACAGAACATCACCTGTTGGCTCGGTGACTTTCACCAAGAATTGTTCTGTGGATCTTTGTGTGTGCATTTGCGATTGTTGAGACTGAACTGACCCCATAGTCTGTTGGTAACCGTGACGACGCTTCCCTGCAGCGCCGTGCTGTCCTCGTACTTCCTGACGGAGCGTCTGAACCTGCACGGGAAGCTGGGCTGCGTGCTCAGCATCCTGGGCTCCACCACCATGGTGATCCACGCCCCCCAGGAGGAGGAGATCAGCAGCCTGGACCACATGGCCCAGAAGCTGGTGGACCCGGGTACGATTTTATATTTACATGTATTTATATTTATATGACAGTGGTGAAGCCACTGAAACTCAAAAGTGGTTTTACGTTTCCTTTTTAACGGATCTGTGAGCTATTGGTTGCAATGTTGGGCAATACTTTGATCCTTAAAGGGCCAGTACCGATGTTCTGAAGTGTTTCTATGATCTTCCTTAAAGGGCCAGTACCGATGTTCTGAAGTGTTTCTGTGAGCTTCCTTAAAGGGCCAGTACCGATGTTCTGAAGTGTTTCTGTGAGCTTCCTTAAAGGGCCAGTACCAATGTTCTGAAGTGTTTCTGTGAGCTTCTTCTCCTCCAGAGTTTCACTCCTAAAAGAAGCTGTTTGATGAAGTCTATATCTATAATATCTCCTAACACACTGACTATAAGTACCGAGCACAACCACACTTCATTCATATTTCATAATATAAACACCCCCTTCCCACCTCTTCCTCAGGGTTCTTCATCTTCGCCACCCTCGTGGTCATCGTGGCGCTCATCTTCATCTTCGTGGTGGGTCCCCGTCACGGCCAGACCAACATCCTGGTCTACATCACCATCTGCTCCGTGATCGGCGCCCTGTCGGTGTCCTGCGTGAAGGGGCTGGGCATCGCCATCAAGGAGGCGATCGCCGGCAAAAGCGTGGCCAGGAAGCCGCTGGCGTGGATCCTGCTGCTGGGCCTGGTGGCGTGCGTCAGCACGCAGATCAACTACCTGAACAAGGCGCTGGACATCTTCAACACCTCGCTGGTCACGCCCATCTACTACGTGTTCTTCACCACGTCCGTGCTCTCCTGCTCCGCCATCCTCTTCAAGGAGTGGGGCCACATGGGCGGCGACGACGTGATCGGCACGCTGAGCGGCTTCCTCACCATCATCGTGGGCATCTTCCTGCTGCACGCCTTCAAGGACGTGAGCGTGAGCCTGGCCTCGCTCGCCGTGGCCATGAGGAAGGACGAGCGGGGGGCGTCGCCCGCCGCCAACGGCACGGCGTCGCACTACGAGCTGCTGCTGCCGCACGGCGAGGAGCCCTTCGAGAGCGTGTCCCGGAGGAACGGGGCGGCCTCGTCGGACCACTGAGACTCTGTGGGGGGGCGGACCGCCCCGGACCACTGAGACTCTGTGGGGGGGGCGGACCGCCCCGGACCACTCAGACTCTGTGGGGGGGGGCGGACCGCCCCGGACCACTCAGACTCTGTGGGGGGGGGCGGACCGCCCGGACCACTCAGACTCTGTGGGGGGGCGGACCGCCCCGGACCACTCAGACTCTGTGGGGGGGCGGACCGCCCCGGACCACTCAGACTCTGTGGGGGGGGGGCGGACCGGTGGATTGTACTTAACCTTTTGATTTGCCTTACGTTCTCGGACCCGGTCCTCAGTCATTCCTCTGTAGCTGTATATATATATATGAGTTTTTTAACAGATGCGCATGCATCTCATGCACTGACTTACTTTCTATGAATCAAGATGATTTTAATATAAATATATTCTATACGAGGTCCTGCTGACAAAAGGACCGTCACTTTGATTTGGTTTTTTTCGTGATACTTGAAAGATTAAAAACAAACAAAAACTATTTGAGTTGGAAGTTGTTGTTTTTTTTTTGTTTTACATAAAAAGTTTTGGAGATGAACAACAGATTTGTTACATATTTATTGAATTAAAATGATTAAAACAAGGCACAGTGAATAAATGCGTATGAGCGTTGTTACTTTTAAAACGTTTAGCATGCGTTTCAACACCACCGCAAACCCTTAAATACATATCTGATAAAACTAATCTCTCCTCCCTACCTATAAAACAGAATAGTTCATCCAGAAAGGGGAAACATCTATATTCAATCTGATAAGGCACAAGTGAATACAAAAACATCATAATTCTGACAGGAATGTGGCCCGACTGGCTCCGTTACTGGTCCCAGACCCAGATGCATTGTGGGTCGTCGCCTCAGCTGCTGGCGAGCGACTGGTGGATCGGCGGCTGGAAGCAGCGCACGTGTTCCACCGGCAGGTTCTCCCCGTCGCCCGACTTCAGGTACTTGTTGAGGATGGAGAAGACCTCGTTGTTGATGATTTGGAATTTACGGATTCTGTCGACCATCTTCTTCAGAGGCTGGAAGGAGATACGAGAAGGTCAAAAACACATGTTGTTCTCCTGGTGTCCACTAGGGGCATCAATACTGTATTATAGAGATAACACATGTTGTTCTCCTGGTGTCCACTAGGGGCATCAATACTGTATTATAGAGATAACACATGTTGTTCTCCTGGTGTCCACTAGGGGCATCAATACTGTATTATGGAGATTATACATGTTGTTCTCCTGGTGTCCACTAGGGGCATTAATACTGTATTATAGAGATACCACATGTTGTTCTCCTGGTGTCCACTAGGGGCATCAATACTGTATTATAGAGATAACACATGTTGTTCTCCTGGTGTCCACTAGGGGCATCAATACTGTATTATAGAGATAACACATGTTGTTCTCCTGGTGTCCACTAGGGGCATCAATACTGTATTATGGAGATAATACATGTTATACTCCTGGTGTCCACTAGGGGCATCAATACTGTATTATAGAGACAATACATGTTGTTCTCCTGGTGTCCACTAGGGGCATCAATACTGTATTATAGAGATAATACATGTTATTCTCCTGGTGTCCACTAGGGGCATTAATACTGTATTATAGAGATAATACATGTTATTCTCCTGGTGTCCACTAGGGGCATCAATACTGTATTATAGAGATAATACATGTTGTTCTCCTGGTGTCCACTAGGGGCATTAATACTGTATTATAGAGACAATACATGTTATTCTCCTGGTGTCCACTAGGGGCATTAATACTGTATTATAGAGACAATACATGTTATTCTCCTGGTGTCCACTAGGGGCATCAATACTGTATTATAGAGATAATACATGTTATTCTCCTGGTGTCCACTAGGGGCATTAATACTGTATTATAGAGATAATACATGTTATTCTCCTGGTGTCCACTAGGGGCATCAATGCTGTATTATGGAGATAATACATGTTGTTCTCCTGGTGTCCACTAGGGGCATTAATACTGTATTATGGAGATAATACATGTTATTCTCCTGGTGTCCACTAGGGGCATCAATACTGTATTATAGAGATAATACATGTTGTTCTCCTGGTGTCCACTAGGGGCACAACTCACCACGCTCTTGATGACCTCGTCCTTGCCGTCGTGCTTCTGCACCTTCAGGAGGTGGTAGCTGAAGTCCAGGATGTCGAAGCGTCTGTGTTGACCCAGCAGGGCGATGATCATGCAGCCGGCCCAGTGGAGCCCGTCTCCGAAGCACTGCCTGTTGTTATGAGGGGATGAGGCTCTGAGTGAGGACGCTGTGTGTGTGTGTGTGTGTGTGTGTGTGTGTGTGTGTGTGTGTGTGTTTGTGTGTGTGTGTGTGTACTCACTCCACTGTGAACTCATGAGCTCCCACCGGGATGCAGTACACAAACTGCATGGCGCTCCAGAGACGGTGGAACTCCACGCACTCGTCCACGTGCATCACGCCGTTGCTAGGCAGCGGGCCGCGCCAGATGGGGTCGTCCAGGAAGCCACGCACACGCGTGAGGATGACCTCGAACATGGAGAGGCCGCAGCACAGCCTCTCTTTGGTCAGGAGGTCGCCCTCACGAGCAATGGCTATTTGCTGAAAGAGAAGGAGGCAGGTTGTATAGAAGTCTATGCTTCATGTGTTAAAGCTGCATTCTCTCTCCTGACCACCAGGGGGCGACTCCTCTGGTTGTATAGAAGTCTATGCTGCATGTGTTAAAGCTGCATTCTCTCTCCTGACCACCAGGGGGCGACTCCTCTGGTTGTATAGAAGTCTATGCTTCATGTGTTAAAGCTGCAATCTCTCTACTGACCACCAGGGGGCGACTCCTCTGGTTGTATAGAAGTCTATGCTTCATGTGTTAAAGCTGCATTCTCTCTCCTGACCACCAGGGGGCGACTCCTCTGGTTGTATAGAAGTCTATTCTTCATGTGTTAAAGCTGCATTCTCTCTCCTGACCACCAGGGGGCGACTCCTCTGGTTGTATAGAAGTCTATGCTTCACGTGTTAAAGCTGCATTCTCTCTCCTGACCACCAGGGGGTGACTCCTCTGGTTGTATAGAAGTCTATGCTTCATGTGTTAAAGCTGCATTCTCTCTACTGACCACCAGGGGGTGACTCCTCTGGTTGTATAGAAGTCTATGCTTCACGTGTTAAAACTGCATTCTCTCTCCTGACCACCATGGGGTGACTCCTCTGGTTGTATAGAAGTCTATGCTTCATGTGTTAAAGCTGCATTCTCTCTACTGACCACCAGGGGGCGACTCCTCTGGTTGTATAGAAGTCTATGTTTCATGTGTTAAAGCTGCATTCTCTAGTGACCACCAGGGGGCGACTCCTCTGGTTGTATAGAAGTCTATGCTTCATGTGTTAAAGCTGCATTCTCTCTACTGACCACCAGGGGGCGACTCCTCTGGTTGTATAGAAGTCTATGTTTCATGTGTTAAAGCTGCATTCTCTAGTGACCACCAGGGGGCGACTCCTCTGGTTGTATAGAAGTCTGTGTTTTTTTGTTACTCAAATGAACCCTGACAGACTTTAAGGGAACTCTTCCTCAACATTACTTTAGTCTGAACCAATCAGAACATTGTCGATGAAGATGAAGATGGTTCCTTGGTACCTGTGGGGTTCCCAGACGTTCTATCAGTGGAACCAGGTGCAGGGCCGTGTATTTGGACTCCAGGCGCTTCATCTTGGCGTCCAGTCGTTCCCCCTCTGCACACAGAGAGGAGGCAGCTGAGTTATTATTATTATTATCAACATTCTTAATACCGTCTCTCTGTTGCTCCATAACGTCATCATATAAACCTGTGTTCATATCTCTGAGTTACTCTCGGCTCATCTTGCTCGCCCCCTGGTGGTTTGGGGGGTAATGCAGCCTGAGTGAGGGCGTTTTCAGTTGGTTGTAATCTGTAACTTCACCACTAGATGTCACTAAACCCTGCTCATCATCATCTTGTGTTCTTTTCATCTCAGGACGCCGTAGAAACAACCGGCAGCTGAAGCAGACGTTCACTCGCTCACCTTTCACGTGGACTCTCGGCAGGATGTTCTGGAACGGAGCTGCATGCAGCAAGTCACACACTTCCTCCTGCGACTGAGGGGAGGCAGGTGTGAATGAATGGATGAATGAATGGAGGAATAAACTAATGAATTAATAGATGAATAAACTGATGAATGGATGAATACATGAATAAACTATTTAATGAATGAATAGATGAATAAACTAATGAATAAATGAATGGATGAATAAACTAATGAATAAACTAATGAATGGATGAATAAACTAATGAATAAATGAATACACTAATAAATAGATGAATGAATGGATGAATACACCAATGAATGAATAGATGAATGGATGAATACACCAATGAATGAATAGATGAATGGATGAATACACTAATGAATGAATGGGTGAATAGAACACTCTGGTGGGCGTGGCCTACCAGACTCTGCTCGCTCAGCAGACAGAACAACATGGCGTTGCCGACCTCCCGGAGGTTCTGGAAGCAGACCGTCTTGAGCTCAGCGTACTCCACGATGTCCTTCAGCTGGTGGTGGAAGAACTCCAGGATGCCTGCAAACAAACATGCCTTGTTTGTTTGTTGTCGTCAACAAACAAACAAACAAGCTCCTGGAAGAGCCGAGAGACGAGCTAATGACGCTAACGTTAGCTCAGCTTGTTTCTCTGATGACTAAAATCCTATAAATATAAAGTTCTTTGAGGTAAACAAGGCTCCCGGGACCAGGACCAGGACCAGGACCTCACCTGGGGAGCCGTACTCGTGGCGAGGGAGTCTGCAGATCTTGGGCATCACCTCCATCAGGGTCTTCACATACTGCATGATGGTTCCCTGGAGCTGCAGGAGAGACGGAGAGCAATGAGCAGCTTCACAGTTCATCATCAACAACAACAACAACAAGAGTTAAGGGGTCAACCAAGATCTCCTCCCCCCACTCACCAGGCTCTTGACCACCTTCAGCAGCTCCTCCATCACCACGGCGATGCCCTGGTAACCCAGCAGCCGGCACATGACCTTGATGTGGGGGGGGCCCACGAAGTTCCTGTAGGTGCTGAATATGCTGCTGTACGCCAGGTTCAAGGTCTGTGGGAGAGCGGAGAGACGATGACGTCATCATCCACTCACATCAACTAAACATTTCTCAGGTCAGGATTCTCCACGTCGTCACAGAGTCTTTGAACACATCATTTAACAAATGGATCAAGTTACAAACATTTATGTCTGCTGTTTCCTAAATTATCAATTTATTTTATCATGTTGATCACAATTTATTATTAGTATTATTATTATAACAAGCTCTCTATAAATATAATGTATTATTATTTTAACAAGCTCTTTATAAACATAATGCATTATTATTATAGTAATATAATCTATTATTATAATAAACAGTTAATTATTTTAACAACAAGCGGCCTGATGGATTGTGAGACATCTTGTGTGCAATCAAATAATAAAATAATAAAATAAATAAAAGGTTTTATCCTGAGGGCGGCAGCAGAGAGAAGAGTTTTTAAGTGTACTGGTGAACACATGAGCTCAGTGGGAACACTGGTACCAGTGGAACGGACACCGAAACCCTTTTCTGATAAGCTTTTATATATTTCTACCTGCTGTATTTGTATTTTTAGTCTTAGTATTTATTTACATATACTTATTTATTTACATATTTCTATGTATTTATTTGCATATTAGTAGTTGCTTCTGAATTAATTAATTTGCATATTATTATTTATTTTTAAAATGTATTTATTTACATATTTATTGTCTTAAATTATGTATTATTTATTTTTATAGTAATGACTCATTCTACACAACGCCCTCTTTTCTATTTCAGCTCCCTCGCTGCTCTAATCCAGCTACACTCCCCCAAGTGAGGCACACCAGTCTGGTCCCAGAGGCAGAACCAGTCTGGTCCCAGAGACAGAACCAGTCTGGTCCCAGAGGCAGAACCAGCACCAGTCTGGTCCCAGAGGCAGAACCAGTCTGGTCCCAGAGGCAGAACCAGCACCAGTCTGGTCCCAGAGGCAGAACCAGTCTGGTCCCAGAGACAGAACCAGTCTGGTCCCAGAGGCAGAACCAGTCTGGTCCCAGAGGCAGAACCAGTCTGGTCCCAGAGGCAGAACCAGTCTGGTCCCAGAGACAGAACCAATCTGGTCCCAGAGACAGAACCAGTCTGGTCCCAGAGACAGAACCAGTCTGGTCCCAGAGACAGAACCAGTCTGGTCCCAGAGGCAGAACCAGCACCAGTCTGGTCCCAGAGGCAGAACCAGTCTGGTCCCAGAGGCAGAACCAGCACCAGTCTGGTCCCAGAGGCAGAACCAGTCTGGTCCCACACTGTGTTTCTCTGGTAAGTTTTGCTTTGAACGGATGATCAATAATTATTCTCTTCATAAAATTGCTCGTTACCAAATCGGATCGTTTGTTAAAAGATGTAATTTATTAGTGGAAAGATGGATTACTTCCTAATCATAAATATTGTGATATTATCTAAGTGTAAAAAAGTTAGGTTTTGTATTTATTTTCTTAGAAATGCCCTTTTTAAAATACTGCGTTCTTTGAATGTTTCCTTGTTGAACGTTAGTTCAGTTTTAATAGAATTAATTTGGTTACATGTGAATCATAACAAGGGGCGGTGACTCAGCAGGTGAAGGGTGAGCAGCACCCTCAGCAGGTGAAGGGTGAGCAGCACCCTCAGCAGGTGAAGGGTGAGCAGCACCCTCAGCAGGTGAGGGGTGAGCAGCACCCACAGCAGGTGAAGGGTGAGCAGCACCCTCAGCAGGTGAAGGGTGAGCAGCACCCACAGCAGGTGAAGGGTGAGCAGCACCCTCAGCAGGTGAGGGGTGAGCAGCACCCTCAGCAGGTGAGGGGTGAGCAGCACCCACAGCAGGTGAAGGGTGAGCAGCACCCTCAGCAGGTGAAGGGTGAGCAGCACCCACAGCAGGTGAAGGGTGAGCAGCACCCACAGCAGGTGAAGGTGAGCAGCAGGTGAGGGGTGAGCAGCACCCTCAGCAGGTGAAGGGTGAGCAGCACCCTCAGCAGGTGAAGGGTGAGCCTCTGCATGACGTCACGATGCTGAACATCTGTGCGGCCGCTTCATCTCCTGACTCAGATAATCCTCGGTGCTGATTATCCGCTCATATTGTTCTTCTCTTGTGTGACGGGCGGCCATGACACCATGCAGGGCCACACGGAGGAGTCAAACATCGCGGTACCGTTACCCGGAACATACGATAGTATCGTACTGATCGGAGTGTAATGATCGTAACATACGATAGTATCGTACTGATCGGGGTGTAATGATCGTAACATACGATAGTATCGTACTGATCGGAGTGTAATGATCGTAACATACGATAGTATCGTACTGATCGGGGTGTAATGATCGTAACATACGATAGTATCGTACTGATCGGGGTGTAATGATCGTAACATACGATAGTATCGTACTGATCGGGGTGTAATGATCGTAACATACGATAATATCGTACTGATCGGGGTGTAATGATCGTAACATACGATAGTATCGTACTGATCGGGGTGTAATGATCGTAACATACGATAGTATCGTACTGATCGGGGTGTAATGATCGTAACATACGATAGTATCGTACTGATCGGAGTGTAATGATCGTAACATACGATAGTATCGTACTGATCGGGGTGTAATGATCGTAACATACGATAGTATCGTACTGATCGTATCTTTCTGTCTCTCTCAGACCGTAACGACTGAGGAGCAGCAGTGCATCATGGGAGTCGCGGTCTACAACGTGTCCGCCACCTCGGCCCGGGTGAGCTGGCCGGCGTCCCCCGGCTGCCTGGACACCTTCTACAGCGTCATGTACGACCCCAACTGGAACAGCCTGCTGATGGGCTACGAGCGCAAGAGCTTCCTGCACGAGGAGCGCATCCCCGTCAGCCAGACCAGCATGCACCTGGCCCACCTGCTGCCCCAGACCGCCTACTTCCTGTGCGTGACGTGCCAAGCGGCCAATCCGGTGCGAGACCAGTGCCAGGTGTTCAGCACGCCGAGCGACAGCAGCGAAGGCCACGACCGGGCGGGCTGGGAGCTCGCCGCGGGGGCGTGGCTGACCTGCTGCGTCCTGCTGCTGGTCATCGCCTGCACCCTGCTGTGGGGGTGCCGGCGCACCGCGGGCTCCGCCCCCGGCGGCTGCCGCTTCGCCACCCGCTCCGCCCGCCGAGGCGCCCCGAGGCGCGCCAGCGAGGACGGCGCCAAGCACGGCGCGCGACCCCCCCACCTCGCCGCCGGCCACGTGACTACCCAGGACCACGAGCTGAGGACGCTGGCGTGACCGGCTGGATGAGGTCATCGCAGCTTTGTTCCGCTTCTCTTATTTAAGCCCTGAAGGCGTCGAGCTCATATTAGACTAATAATAATAATACGTTGGGTGAATTTAGATAAACATGTTTGAAGATGATTACTTCTCACATCTTAAAGTTCCACATTTGAGAACATTTTTTTGCAGCCAATTCACGTTGTTTAGTTTTCCTCTTTGTGTTCCTGAGAAACATTTAAAACTTTATTATATTATTTTGTTCCTCTCATGAAAGACGGGTTTCTTCCGTTGACCTTGTTTTAATATATTAACATTCCGTTCCATCGTGATGTATTTTTAGTAACGTCCTCGGGGTTCAGAACCAAACACAAAGTCGTGTGTCCGATATGATCCATCGTTCTGCGTATTGAAGATTTAAACCGACTTCCTCCAGTCTCCTACGTAAAGACGTGTCTGTGGGTGGGCGTCCTGACCTTTGACCCGTACAGGTACTGGGGCTGGGCGTTGGGCGGCTTGTCCCTCTGGAACTCCTGAGAGAACGGCAGCACGGTGCGCACAAACCTGGAACCACAAGAGACCGCGTCAGCACCGAGTCCACCTCCGCCACCTGAGCCCAGGAGGGAGGCGACGCACCTGTTGGTGGAGCCGTTGTAGCAGTAGTTGGGCAGGAAGTCGTAGTTCAGCTCCCAGAAGACGTGCAGCGTGATGCGCCCGTACGGCGCCGACACGTTGTGGTTGGCCTCGCGGAACATGGCGTCCATGCTGTCCAGGGTCAGGAACTTACTGAGCAGCTTGTGCGTCATGCGGTTGATGTCCAGGAGCCCTTCCAGTTCCTTTGGACACACACACACACACACACACACGTTAACACACACGTCAACACCACAACAGACACGTCCTTGATGCCGGCGAGGAGACGCACCATGATGGAGGTGAGGTCCTCGCTCTCGAAGCGGTTGATGGCGAGCTCCAGAGACTTGTAGAGCGCGGCGGACACCCTCTGCGTGATGAGTCGGTTCAGGTCGATGGAGCGGCCTAGAAGCTGGAGGTCCACAACGCGGCGGTCAGTGAGGCGCAGTGGGCGGGGCTAAGTGGGTGGGGCTGAGTGGGCGGGGCTGAGTGGGCGGGGCTGAGTGGGCGAGCACCTACCTGGACGTGGCGCTGCTTCAGCAGCGTCTCGTAGCGGTTGGAGGCCGGCCACGGGATGTTGGCCCCCTGGTTCTTACAGTCGGCTCTCAGGCGCTTGTCCAGCAGGAGGCTGAAGGGTCACAGACACAGTTACGTCTCTGGGACTCCTTCACAATAAAAGTCATGCTTTTAATGTGAAGCTGCAGCAGGAAGTGTTGCAGTAGCAGTAAAGAATGTCAATTTAATCGTTCTTAAAATGACTTTTATTGAGACAATAAATGTGTTGATCTGCGTTTTTTTACCATAATGCACATAATAATAATAATAATAATAATAATAATAATAATAATGATGATGAAACATGTGACCGACCTTCCAGCTAGGATCTTGTAGTAGGCGAATATCTGATCCGCCAGCTTGTAGACGAACTGGTCGAAGCACAAGTTCACCTGAAACAGGAAGTTTCAATCTTAATAGATTCTGATGTCTTTAATGGACAAAAGGCCATAAACCATCTCCTATATTATCGATGATATTATCGATTACCTCGGCCTCGATCTCGTCGTACAGGAACTGCTTCTTGAACTTGGTGAGCGCGTAGTGAGCGCTGTCGTTGTAGAGGTCCAGAGGGTACAGCACGTACCTGCAGCACAGGACGGTTATCCAGACGCTTATTATCACAACGCTCCGTTAATACGCGTTATTACACATTTATTGGGGTTAAAACAGAGATGGATGGTTTTTAGCTTGAGGAACGTTTCAATGTGGATAATAAATGATCATAAATGATTACGAAATGTTAGTTAAGGAACCGTAGACGAGTTTGTAGAGGAGTGATTTGAACAATAACCTGTTAATAATAATACGTTTAATACACACGTATATTAAAAAATGAAATTACTGCAGAGCTTATTAATTATTATTAATTCTGACTGTTGAATGGTTGAATTGCAGAACAATAGACGAATTACAGAATTATGATTCATGCCGGTCGGGTGCTTAATGGATTAAAACCTGCATCGCTATTATCAACATAATCCTGAGAAGAGATTTAAAACATTTACGGTTAATCCCTTTTTCTTTTTAGGATTGTGGTTTTTTTGGAAAATGCAAAATGAGAAGAAACAAAACACGATTAATGTCACGAAGCCAGAAGACTCCTCTGGTTGTATAGAAGTCTATGCTTCATGTGTTAAAGCTGCATTCTCTCTCCTGACCACCAGGGGGCGACTCCTCTGGTTGTATAGAAGTCTGTGCTTCATGTGTTAAAGCTGCATTCTCTCTCCTGACCACCAGGGGGCGACTCCTCTGGCTGTATAGAAGTCTATGCTTCATGTGTTAAAGCTGCATTCTCTCTACTGACCACCAGGGGGCGACTCCTCTGGCTGTATAGAAGTCTATGCTTCATGTGTTAAAGCTGCATTCTCTCTCCTGACCACCAGGGGGCGACTCCTCTGGCTGTATAGAAGTCTATGCTTCATGTGTTGAAGCTGCATTCTCTCTCCTGACCACCAGGGGGCGACTCCTCTGGTTGTATAGAAGTCTATGCTTCATGTGTTAAAGCTGCATTCTCTCTCCTGACCACCAGGGGGCGACTCCTCTGGTTGTATAGAAGTCTATGCTTCATGCGTTAAAGCTGCATTCTCTCTCCTGACCACCAGGGGGCGACTCCTCTGGTTGTATAGAAGTGAGTTTATGTCTCAATCTTAACGTGGTTATTTTGAGCCTAACTACGATGTTTTGTGTCGCAACATCGTCTCGAAAAAGAAGTAAAAAAGTCGTCCAATCGTCTCACACGAAAACCAGTGGATTGCGTTTTGTGACTTTTTCACGAACTGCTCTTCTTAAAAAGGTGAGAAACGTCTCCAGAACAGAACCGAGTCCTCACTCCATCATGGACGCCTCCTTGGTCTCCAGGATGTGGTCTGTGAGGATCCAGGGCATCGACATCTCGATGGGGAACTGGATCCTTCGGCCCATCGTGAGCTCCAGGAAGAACTCCCTGAACCAGAGCTGGGAGAGATCACAGCACTGCTGCAGGGTCTCTGCAGAGGAAGAGGAGAGTACTCATGTTCACTGAGCGGAGCCTGAACGCACCATGAGAACGTTATCATTTACCTTCAGCCAGTACTCATGTTCACTGAGCGGAGCCTGAACGCATCATGAGAACGTTATCATTTACCTTCAGCCAGTACTCATGTTCACTGAGCGGAGCCTGAACGCATCATGAGAACGTTATCATTCACCTTCAGCCAGTACTCATGTTCACTGAGCAGAGCCTGAACGCATCATTTACCTTCAGCCAGTACTCATGTTCACTGAACAGAGCCTGAACGCATCATGAGAACGTTATCATTTACCTTCAGGCAGTACTCATGTTGACTGAGCAGAGCCTGAACGCATCATGAGAACGTTATCATTTACCTTCAGCCAGTACTCGTGTTCACTGAGCAGAGCCTGAACGCATCACCATGTAACTGATGTGAACCTCTCCTGGTTCTCCGTTAGCAGTGCTGCTAACGTTACTAGCTAACGTCCTATTGGTCTAAACACTGATTGGTTGTTTACAAAGTCACATGATCAGAGAAACATGATGATGTCATCACGTGATCTACTGGATACTGGAGGATGAACGTTACTCTGGTGAACGTGACTTTCTGGTCATATTCTCTTGTTAAATTCTCCCTGGCTGATGATTTAAGGCTCCTTTTGAAGCTTCAGGTGAGTAACAGAACTCAGACGTCAATAAGCTCCTCCTCACCACTGAAGTTCAGCAGGTGTGTGTAGAAGAAGGACTCTCGGTGAAACCTCTCGATGTCCAGGATGGTCGGCCCGTCCAGCCCGCTGCGCAGAGTCTTCTTTGAGCCGCTCTTGTCTGCGATGAGAGACTCCAGCATGGTCCTCACCATGTAGAGCTGCAGACAGACAGGCAGGCAGACAGGCAGACAGACAGACAGTTGACCTCGACCCGTTCTCACGACCACACAAACACGTCGTCCTGCACCTGGGACACAGATTAGTTCTCTGGACGCAGCTCTAATCGGATCATTTCATCCGACATGATTATCAGAATTAAACTTTCTGTCCTTGAACGCATCATGTGTGACGAATGAAGTTTAAAATTGTGATATATTTTATAAAGAATTACATTATTCTACACGGCCGGTTTAGAAAAAATTAAATAGTTGCTCAAACCTAAATACTGTACACAAATATATATAATTATACTAACTTTGTCATGATTGATTCACCAGTAAACATGTAAACAGTTTACACTGTAAACAAACAAGTTGGATATATAGATTCCATTGTTTTCAAATAAATGTTTAAAGAACATCAACGTGCCTCTTTTTTTTTCTCTTTGTAATTCCTGTGATTATAACTGTGTTATAACCACAGACGGTTCATAAGAAGTGGTTATAACACGGTTACGTCTCACTGGTCAAAAGGCAGGTTCTGGTTCTCTCCTGATTGTTCCGTTTCCAGAGAGCAGAACGTTCTTGAGAACCGACCTGTGTGCTGGAGGGGCCGACGGCCCGGCGAGGAACCGTGATGTCGAAGCCGCCTTTGGGGTCCTTCTCTCCACGCAGCGCCGGGTCGTTGTGCGGCTCGCGGCCGGCCTCCCAGTCGCACACCGTCTTCCTGATGGCCTGCAGGACGCTGAGGACAGACGGTACGGTCAGTTAAAAAGACAACACGGTGTCAAGGAAACACCATTTAGTCAAACGCCAACGACTTTGGTGAAGTTCTGTTGGCTGAGACGAAGCAGAGAGAGGACAGAAGGACAGAAGAGAGAGGACAGAAGAGAGAGGACAGAAGAGAGAGGACAGAAGGACAGAAGAGAGAGGACAGAAGAGAGGACAGAAGAGAGAGGACAGAAGGACAGAAGAGAGAGGACAGAAGGACAGAAGAGAGAAGGACAGAAGGACAGAAGACAGAAGGACAGAAGAGAGAGGACAGAAGGACAGAAGGACAGAGGACAGAAGGACAGAAGACAGAAGGACAGAGGACAGAAGAGAGAGGACAGAAGGACAGAGGACAGAAGAGAGAGGACAGAAGGACAGAAGAGAGAGGGACAGAAGAGAGAGGACAGAAGAGAGGACAGAAGAGAGAGGACAGAAGGACAGAAGAGAGAAGGACAGAAGGACAGAGGACAGAAGGACAGAAGGACAGAGGACAGAAGAGAGAGGACAGAAGGACAGAAGAGAGAGGACAGAGGACAGAAGAGAGAGGACAGAAGGACAGAGGACAGAAGAGAGAAGGACAGAAGGACAGAAGACAGAAGGACAGAAGAGAGAGGACAGAAGGACAGAGGACAGAAGGACAGAAGGACAGAGGACAGAAGAGAGAGGACAGAAGGACAGAAGAGAGAGGACAGAAGGACAGAAGGACAGAAGAGAGAGGACAGAAGGACAGAAGAGAGAGGACAGAAGGACAGGAGAGAGAGGACAGAAGAGAGAGGACAGAAGAGAAAGGAAAGAAGAGAGAGGACAGAAGAGAAAGGAAAGAAGACAGAAGGACAGAGGACAGAAGAGAGAGGACAGAAGGACAGAAGAGAGAAGGACAGAAGGACAGAGGACAGAAGACAGAAGAGAGAAGGACAGAAGGACAGGAGAGAGAGGACAGAGGAGAGAGGACAGAAGGACAGAAGGGAAAGGAAAGAAGAGAGAGGACAGAAGGACAGAGGACAGAAGAGAAAGGAAAGAAGAGAGAGGACAGAAGAGAGAGGACAAAAGGACAGAGGACAGAAGAGAGAGGACAGAAGAGAAAGGAAAGAAGAGAGAGGACAGAAGGACAGAAGAGAGAGGACAGAAGGACAGAGGACAGAAGGACAGAGGACAGAAGAGAGAAGGACAGAAGGACAGAGGACAGAAGGACAGGAGAGAAAGGAAAGAAGAGAGAGGACAGAAGAGAAAGGAAAGAAGAGAGAGGACAGAAGGACAGAGGACAGAAGAGAAAGGAAAGAAGAGAGAGGACAGAAGAGAGAGGACAAAAGGACAGAGGACAGAAGAGAGAGGACAGAAGAGAAAGGAAAGAAGAGAGAGGACAGAGGACAGAAGAGAGAGGACAGAGGACAGAAGAGAGAGGACAGAAGAGAAAGGAAAGAAGAGAGAGGACAGAAGAGAAAGGAAAGAAGAGAGAGGACAGAAGGACAGAGGACAGAAGAGAGAAGGACAGAGGACAGAAGAGAGAAGGACAGAGGACAGAAGAGAGAGGACAGAAGGACAGAGGAGAAAGGAAAGAAGAGAGAGGACAGAAGGACAGAAGAGAGAGGACAGAAGGACAGAGGACAGAAGAGAGAGGACAGAAGGACAGAGGGACAGAAGAGAGAGGACAGAGGGACAGAAGAGAGAGGACAGAGGGACAGAAGAGAGAGGACAGAGGACAGAAGAGAGAGGACAGAAGGACAGAGGACAGAAGAGAGAAGGACAGAAGGACAGAGGACAGAAGGACAGAAGAGAGAGGACAGAAGGACAGAGGACAGAAGAGAGAGGACAGAAGGACAGAGGACAGAAGAGAGAGGACAGAGGACAGAAGAGAGAAGGACAGAGGACAGAAGGACAGAGGACAGAAGAGAGAGAGGACAGAAGGACAGAGGACAGAAGAGAAAGGAAAGAAGAGAGAGGACAGAAGAGAGAGGACAAAAGGACAGAGGACAGAAGAGAGAGGACAGAAGAGAAAGGAAAGAAGAGAGAGGACAGAGGACAGAAGAGAGAGGACAGAGGACAGAAGAGAGAGGACAGAAGAGAAAGGAAAGAAGAGAGAGGACAGAAGAGAAAGGAAAGAAGAGAGAGGACAGAAGGACAGAGGACAGAAGAGAGAAGGACAGAGGACAGAAGAGAGAAGGACAGAGGACAGAAGAGAGAGGACAGAAGGACAGAGGACAGAAGAGAGAGGACAGAAGGACAGAGGACAGAAGAGAGAGGACAGAAGGACAGAGGGACAGAAGAGAGAGGACAGAGGGACAGAAGAGAGAGGACAGAGGACAGAAGAGAGAGGACAGAAGGACAGAGGACAGAAGAGAGAAGGACAGAAGGACAGAGGACAGAAGGACAGAGGACAGAAGGACAGAAGAGAGAGGACAGAAGGACAGAGGACAGAAGAGAGAGGACAGAAGGACAGAGGACAGAAGAGAGAGGACAGAGGACAGAAGAGAGAAGGACAGAGGACAGAAGGACAGAGGACAGAAGAGAGAGGACAGAAGAGAGAAGGACAGAGGACAGAAGAGAGAAGGACAGAAGGACAGAAGAGAGAGGACAGAGGACAGAAGAGAGAAGGACAGAGGACAGAAGGACAGAGGACAGAAGAGAGAGGACAGAAGAGAGAAGGACAGAGGACAGAGGGACAGAGGAAAGAAGAGAGAGGACAGAAGGACAGAAGAGAGAAGGACAGAGGACAGAAGGACAGAGGACAGAGGGACAGAGGAAAGAAGAGAGAGGACAGAAGGACAGAAGAGAGAAGGACAGAGGACAGAAGGACAGAGGACAGAAGAGAGAGGCATCTACAACTGCACCACTAGCTGTCCCCAAGTCGTCCACACTGTCCCTTTAAGAGGCGGAGCGGCGGGCGGGTGAAGCACCTCTGGATGACGTTCTTCTTCTTCTTGATGGCCTGTCTCAGCGGGTCGCGCAGGGTCACCTGAGCGAAGTCCTGCAGGGCGGAGTAGATGGTGTGCCGGACGGCGTGGTTGAACACGCTCTCCATGCGGCCCATGAGCACCTGCAGCCCCTTAATCATCGCCATCACCTGCAAGCGGAGCCACGTTTAACCGACTACACGCGAGGACGCCGACGGGCGGAGAAGGTGCCGTCACTGACCTCCACCAGAGCAAACTTCTCCTCGCAGGTGTAGTTGTATCTGGTGGCTCTCTCGTACTCCTCGGCGTTGTCGGGGCACTCCTTGTTGGAGTATTTGTCTGTCGGGTGGACCAGTTTCCAGGAGTACTGGGGGAGAAGAGGACCAGATGGGACCGGCGTCAGACATCAAACCACCGGGTACGTTTAGAATCGATCGACTCGCTGCTCTTCCTCACCACTTCCATGACGTGAGCGCTCCACTGGGACAGCAGCTGGATGCCCTGCAGGGCCAAGTCGAACAGCTTCCTGTACTCGGAGTCCGTCTTCTGGGCCTCCTGGCGCCCCGAGCCGGTGACCACCTGCAGCCACGGGGGAGACACGCCTTCAAATCACTCGGTACGCAAACACAACAACAACACAGCAACACAACAACAACAACACAGGTGCACTGAGAGGTTCTTTAGGGTTCCGACCTCACTGTTGCTGTAGCGAGCCAACTCCGAGATGAAGCGCATGTGGTCGTCACGGATCTGAAGCATCTGCTCACAGATGTTGTACTGAGGGCTGCTGGATATGGACGTACAGGTCCACCTGGAGGAGGAGGAGGAGGAGGAGGAAGGAGGAGGAGGAGAGAGGAGAGAGGAAGGAGGAGGAGGAGGAGAGGAGAGACGAGGAAGGAGGAGGAGGAGAGGAGAGACGAGGAAGGAGGAGAGGAGAGAGGAGGAAGGAGGAGGAGAGAGGAGAGACGAGGAGGAGAAGGAGAGACGAGGAGGGAGGAGGAGAAGAGACGAGGAAGGAGGAGGAGGAGGAGGAGAAGAGACGAGGAAGGAGGAGGAGGAGGAGGAGGAGGAGAAGAAGAGACGAGGAAGGAGGAGGAGGAGAGAGGAGAGACGAGGAAGGAGGAGGAGGAGAGAGGAGAGACGAGGAAGGAGGAGGAGGAGGAGAGACGAGGAAGGAGGAGGAGAGGAGGAGGGACGAGGAGGAGGAGGAGAGAGGAGAAGGAGAGACGAGGAAGGAGGAGGAGGAGGAGGAGAAGAAGAGACGAGGAAGGAGGAGGAGGAGAGACGAGGAAGGAGGAGGAGGACAGAGGAGAGACGAGGAAGGAGGAGGAGGAGAGAGGAGAGACGAGGAAGGAGGAGGAGGAGGAGAGAGGAGAGAGGAGGAAGGAGGAGGAGGAGGAGGAGGAGACGAGGGAGGAGGAGGAGGAGAGAGGAGAGACGAGGAAGGAGGAGGAGGACAGAGGAGAGACGAGGAAGGAGGAGGAGGAGAGAGGAGAGACGAGGAAGGAGGAGGAGGAGGAGGAGGAGAGAGGAGACGAGGGAGGAGGAGGAGGAGGAGACGAGGGAGGAGGAGGAGACGAGGGAGGAGGAGGAGATCCTGTCATTCAGGTTCCAGCAGTTAAACAAAAGACAATGACTAAATTCAATAAAGTAGAATATTGATGTTCTAAGATGACATGTGACCACACAAGTGTCTGATGAACCCCCCCCCCCCCCCCCTCCATATTCTCTGAGGTTAAACCAAAGGTGTGTGTTTCCCGTCTCACCTGGATTTGTTCTCCTCAAAGTGAGCGCTGGTCTTGATGTAGCGAGACAGCTCGATCTGCATGTCCCCGAACAGAGGAACCACCTGCAGCTGCTGTGAGCCGCGAGACGAGACACAGGTACCTGCATTACGCCGAGCAGGTCACATGCTTTCTGAGGCTACCTGTCTGTGTGCTAGCCTGTTATAGTTAGCTTAGCTTATTAACTGGAGGGTAGATAGGTAGGTGGCTACCTGTCTGTGTGTGTCAGCCTGTTATAGTTAGCTTAGCTTATTAACTAGAGGGTAGATAGGTAGGTGGCTACCTGTCTATGTGTTAGCCTGTTATAGTTAGCTTAGCTTATTAACTAGAGGGTAGATAGGTAGGTGGCTACCTGTCTATGTGTTAGCCTGTTATAGTTAGCTTAGCTTATTAACTGGAGGGTAGATAGGTAGGTGGCTACCTGTCTATGTGTTAGCCTGTTATAGTTAGCTTAGCTTATTAACTGGAGGGTAGATAGGTAGGTGGCTACCTGTCTGTGTGTGTTAGCCTGTTATAGTTAGCTTAGCTTAGCTTATTAACTGGAGGGTAGATGGGTAGGTGGCTACCTGTCTATGTGTTAGCCTGTTATAGTTAGCTTAGCTTATTAACTGGAGGGTAGATAGGTAGGTGGCTACCTGTCTGTGTGTGTCAGCCTGTTATAGTTAGCTTAGCTTAGCTTATTAACTGGAGGGTAGATAGGTAGGTGGCTACCTGTCTGTGTTAGCCTGTTATAGTTAGCTTAGCTTATTAACAAATCAAAATATTCATTAATTAAGTCAATTAGATGAGCGGTTCACAAGATATTTGACAGACAGACTGATTCTTAGCTTTGTAGTAGATCCACAACATCATGTCAATAAAAAGCAAATAAAAAATGGTTCATGGCTAATTGGTGAATTAATAGAACTTCGTCTTCCAAACCTTGAAAAACTTGTCGATCTTGGTCAAGTTGACCCTCTTCTTGGCATCCAGCTTGTAGACGTTGCTGCTGTTTCCGTCCATGAGGTACAAGCCAAACCCCATCACCTAGGAGGTTTATATACGTATAAATATATAAATAACACACAGGATGTGTACTACGGCTCGTAGCCACCTACTTTGAGCAGCATGTGCTTCTCGTTGGGGGTGAGGTACATCTTGTTCTCGTAGTACTCCACACACAGGTTGACGATGTCGGCCAGCAGCTCCTCGTAGCCATTGATCACCTCCAGCTGCTGCTGCAGAGACTGGGAGGAGATTCAACATTTCATTAGAATGATGCATTTGTGCATCAGCTGAGGACGTCGCCCATCAAGCTGCATGAACAAAGACCGTCTCACCGACCTGAGTGATCTTGTTGTGGTTGGCCAGGAACATGGACAAGTTCTGAGACTCCTGGATGGATGAAGGCTCAGACATCTTCCTGAGGAACTGAGCAGCTCTGAGAAGAAAGACATTCAAAGCTTCAAATGTAGAACAGAGAAATGATTTCAATGTTGGATCAATGAGCTCCTACGGAAGCCCTGAGAGGCCAATGAGAGAGAAGGTAGTCGGGTGGAGTCTGGTCTCTGGTCTATGACTCAAGAGCAGAACAATAATGTTTGAGGTACTTTCTGTGGAAACTGGTGTTTGTTGTTGCAATACTAGGTGTGTCCACAAGAGGGTGCAGTGCACCACTACAACTTCTCCATGAACTCTCAACACAACATATAATGATAATAATATTATTAATAATGTCAAGTTATGTAAATTGGGATAAAACAAATGCTTTTGTTGACACTTCACCTGCCAAAACATTTTTTTCCCCTCCAGTTGTTTTACAGATGATTTTATCTTTTGTCTATTAATTAGTTTTTAGCTGCTTTAGAAACAGGAAGTGTTGAACATCTCCATGTGAGTCAATATGTAACCTTTATTTCTTTACAACATGTAATCCTTGTTTCTCTACAGGGTTTATTTAAAAGGTAATAAAGTAGTCTTTAAGTCATCGTGGTTCAGTCTTCCAGTAGTTCCAGCATACTTTTAATTAATTAACAAATACAGGCTTGAAAAAGTTGTTGATAATAATAATCCTACTTCTTTGTTTACTCCCCAAAGTGATGGGAGCTTTAGTTCATCTACCTGGAACCCTGATGCTGCCCTCTAGTGTCTGCTGTGTGTAAGGGCGCATGGGGTTAGGGCGCATGGGGTTAGGGCGCATGGGGGTTAGGGGGCATGGGGTTAGAGCGCATGGGGTAGAGTGCATGGGGTAGAGCGCATGGGGTTAGAGCGCATGGGGTTAACATTGGGGTTAGGGCGCATGGGGGTAAGGGCGCATGGGGTTAGGGCGCATGGGGTTAGGGCGCATGGGGGTTAGAGCGCATGGGGGTTAGAGCGCATGGGGGTAGAGCGCATGGGGTTAGGCGCATGGGGTTAGGGGCATGGGGTTAGGGGCATGGGGTTAGGGGCATGGGGTAGAGCGCATGGGGTTAGAGCGCATGGGGTTAGTGCGCATGGGGTAGAGCGCATGGGGGTAGAGCGCATGGGGGTAGAGCGCATGGGGTTAGGGGGCATGGAATTAGGGTGCATGGTGTTAGAGCGCATGGGGTTAACATTGGGGTTAGGGCGCATGGGGTTAGGGCGCATGTGGTTAGGGCGCATGGGGTTAGGGCGCATGGGGGTTAGAGCGCATGGGGGTTAGGGCGCATGGGGGTTAGGGCGCATGGGGTTAGGGCGCATGGGGTTAGGGCGCATGGGGTTAGGGCGCATGGGGTAAGGGCGCATGGGGTTAGGGCGCATGGGGTTAGGGCGCATGGGGTTAGGGTGCATGGGGTTAGGGCGCATGGGGTTAGGGCGCATGGGGTTAGGGCGCATGGGGTTAGGGTGCATGGGGTTAGGGTGCATGGGGTAAGGGCGCATGGGGTTAGGGTGCATGGGGTAAGGGTGCATGGGGTTAGAGTGCCCCGAGTACCGTTTGTAGGCTGAGTGGTCGTTCTTCACGCTGCACTTCATGTTCTTCAGCTCGTCCAGCACGGCGAACATGTTGATGAACTTCCCGAGGGTCAGCAGGTACGCCTCGGACACGAAGTCCTTCCTGCGCTCCGTGTGGCAGAGACGCCGAACTTCTGCGCAGAAACGGTCGATCGCCATTCGCTGGGGGGAGAGAGAGGGGGGCGGGGCATGGGGGGAAGGGGGCGGGTTAGGTTTCTGTGACTCGCCAATAAAAGACAGTTTGAGCTGAATGTCAATCACCTGGAAGTACATGAAGTTCATCAGCTTGGTGACTTCTGGCTCCAGGACCTCCACCGTCTTCTCATAGATCTCCACTCTGTTGGGCTGCTCGTTGCATTTCACCTAAGGACGATAGGAAGGACGTTAGGAAGGAAGGAAGGAAGGAAAGAAGGAAGGTTAGGAAGGGAAGAAGGAAGGAAAGAAGAAAGGAAGGAAGGAAAGAAGGTTAGGAAGGGAAGAAGGAAGGGATGAAGGTAGGAAGGAAAGAAGGAAGGGAAGAAGGGAAGAAGGAAGGAAGGTTAGGAAGGAAGGAAGGTTAGAAAGGAAGGAAGGAAG
Source organism: Cyclopterus lumpus (assembly GCF_009769545.1). Taxonomy (NCBI): domain Eukaryota; kingdom Metazoa; phylum Chordata; class Actinopteri; order Perciformes; family Cyclopteridae; genus Cyclopterus; species Cyclopterus lumpus. Next base: position 26,780,129 of record NC_046969.1, on the reverse strand, counting down.
GAAGGAAGGTTAGGAAGGAAGGAAGGAAGTACCGTTACTGTGGTGTCACAAAGCTCACCTGTGGTATCGCTCGTGAGCAGCTCCTCCAGGTGTACAGCATGATGGCGTATTCCTGCCCCTCCTCCAACATCACATTCTAGTTCAACAAAGAAAAAACAGTGAACACACACACACACACACACCAGAGTACCAATTAGACACAAAGCCCCAGTATTCCCAGCAGAACCGTGACCCCGTTCTGCTGGCCCAGAGAACCCAGAGAACCCTGTACCATGCTGGAGTGGACCGTGGCCTGCTCGATGTATCTGGCGATGCCGGTGACGAACGCATTTCGGTCCTCAAAGTTGGTGTTGAAGTTGGGCTGCGGGAAGATGGGAGGGTTACAACAGTGGTGCTTTATTTATTTATATATATATATATATATATATATATATATATATATATATATATATATATATATATATATATACACACACATACAAGAAATATTGATTGATAAAAGTTAAAAACGGTTGCTGTATTTGACTAATGGGGCATGATTCAAACATTATTGATCTCCAATGGAGACGGTCTTTGTGGTTCATCTTTTGACTTATTGATCACCACGGAAACGATCCAAAAATAAGCGTCTGAGCGATGAAACCAGACTCCGAACCGACTGACCTGGAACATGACGGATGAGGGGAGGGGCTCGATGCAGGGCTGCTGGTCCGGGAGCGGCAGCTCCTCCAGCAGGTCCACGTTGGAGAGGGCATCTTCTAAGGTCACCGTGGACGCCATGCTGGAGAGGACGAGAAGAACCAGGTTTCAACACATGAAGCATAGACTTCTATACAACCAGAGGAGTCGCCCCCTGGTGGTCAGGAGAGAGAATGCAGCTTTAACACATGAAGCATAGACTTCTATACAACCAGAGGAGTCGCCCCCTGGTGGTCAGGAGAGAGAATGTAGCTTTAACACATGAAGCATAGACTTCTATACAACCAGAGGAGTCGCCTCCTGGTGGTCAGTAGAGAGAATGCAGCTTTAACATGAAGCATAGACTTCTATACAACCAGAGGAGTCGCCCCCTGGTGGTCAGGAGAGAGAATGCAGCTTTAACACATGAAGCATAGACTTCTATACAACCAGAGGAGTCGCCCCCTGGTGGTCAGGAGAGAGAATGTAGCTTTAACACATGAAGCATAGACTTCTATACAACCAGAGGAGTCGCCTCCTGGTGGTCAGTAGAGAGAATGCAGCTTTAACATGAAGCATAGACTTCTATACAACCAGAGGAGTCGCCCCCTGGTGGTCAGGAGAGAGAATGCAGCTTTAACACATGAAGCATAGACTTCTATACAACCAGAGGAGTCGCCCCCTGGTGGTCAGTAGAGAGAATGCAGCTTTAACATGAAGCATAGACTTCTATACAACCAGAGGAGTCGCCCCCTGGTGGTCAGGAGAGAGAATGCAGCTTTAACACATGAAGCATAGACTTCTATACAACCAGAGGAGTCGCCCCCTGGTGGTCAGTAGAGAGAATGCAGCTTTAACATGAAGCATAGACTTCTATACAACCAGAGGAGTCGCCCCCTGGTGGTCAGGAGAGAGAATGCAGCTTTAACACGAGAAGCATAGACTTCTATACAACCAGAGGAGTCGCCCCCTGGTGGTCAGGAGAGAGAATGCAGCTTTAACACATGAAGCATAGACTTCTATACAACCAGAGGAGTCGCCCCCTGGTGGTCAGGAGAGAGAATGCAGCTTTAACACATGAAGCATAGACTTCTATACAACCAGAGTCGTCGCCCCCTGGTGGTCAGGAGAGAGAATGCAGCTTTAACACATGAAGCTTAAGCTTCACTCGTTGTGCACCATATGCAGGTTACTGATAATAATTAACTAGTTAGTTGATGCAGAAGAGGAACTGAAGCTTCACTGAAGCTTCACTGAAGCTTCAGTTCCTCTTTGTGGCTTCAAAGCAGCTTCCTCAGTATCAACCAACAAATTCACCTTCTGAGTGACACTTGTCTCAATGTCACCCTTTCTCCTGAAACATCTCCATGTAGCTAACGCGAGTTAGCCACGTCCCGCTAGCGGTTTACTCGCACTAGAACGATAACATTGAGAACTCGGTGCTGCACAGAAGAGAACATCATTCCAACAACGTGGTGACATTATGAATACGTGATGCTCTGCTGCTGTTAGTTTCTCCCCTCACGGATCATGCGTACGTTTTATGGATGTAATTCCAGGAAGAACATTAAAAACAGACCACAAAAGATGTTGTGCAGTCAGGACTTTTGCATTGTCGCTGACCGCTGACCGACGACAACAATCAAAACCTTTTGCAATCAGAACCGACGGCCGGTAGAAACAAAAGCCCGGCGGCCGCTGTGTGCACAGGTCTGAGGTCAGAGGTCACGGACCTGCTGCCCCGAGGAAAAGAACGACGCCCGGCCAGCCAATGAAAAGATCATTTTACTGAAGGAGCTGTTGTTGTAATACTCATCTCGGCCACAAGGGGCAGCACTTCCTCACGTTCTGTGAAAGACTAAAAGGCGCTTGAGAAAGAACCTTTTACATCCCAGTCACTGAGGACCTGGACGGCTCAGACGAGCACAAAGTGTTCTACAAAGTGTGTTCTGCAAAGTGTTCTACAAAGTGTGTTCTACAAAGTGTGTTCTACAAAGTGTGTTCTACAAAGTGTGTTCTACAAAGTGTGTTCTACAAGTGTGTTCTACAAAGTGTTCTACAACGTGTGTTCTACAAAGTGTTCTACAAAGTGTGTTCTACAAAGTGTGTTCTACAAAGTGTGTTCTACAAAGTGTTCTACAAAGTGTGTTCTACAAAGTGTGTTCTACAAAGTGTGTTCTACAAAGTGTGTTCTACAAAGTGTGTTCTACAAAGTGTGTTCTACAAAGTGTGTTCTACAAGTGTGTTCTACAAAGTGTTCTACAACGTGTGTTCTACAAAGTGTTCTACAAAGTGTGTTCTACAAAGTGTGTTCTACAAAGTGTGTTCTACAAAGTGTTCTACAAAGTGTGTTCTACAAAGTGTGTTCTACAAAGTGTTCTACAAAGTGTTCTACAAAGTGTGTTCTACAAAGTGTGTTCTACAAAGTGTGTTCTACAAAGTGTGTTCTACAAAGTGTTCTACAAAGTGTGTTCTACAAAGTGTGTTCTGCAACGTGTGTTCTGCAACGTGTTCTACAAAGTGTTCTACAAAGTGTGTTCTACAAAGTGTTCTACAAAGTGTGTTCTGTAACGTGTTCTACAAAGTGTGTTCTACAAAGTGTTCTGCAACGTGTTCTGCAAAGTGTTGTACAAAGTGTTGTACAAAGTGTGTTCTACAAAGTGTTGTACAAAGTGTGTTCTACAAAGTGTTGTACAAAGTGTGTTCTACAAAGTGTTGTACAAAGTGTGTTCTACAAAGTGTTCTGCAACGTGTTCTGCAACGTGTGTTCTACAAAGTGTGTTCTACAAAGTGTTCAGTATTCTGCAAAGTGTTCTACAAAGTGTGTTCTGCAAAGAGTTCTACAAAGTGTTCTACAAAGTGTGTTCTACAAAGTGTTCTACAAAGTGTGTTCTGCAAAGTGTTCAGTATTCTGCAAAGTGTTCTACAAAGTGTGTTCTGCAACGTGTTCTACAAAGTGTGTTCTGCAAAGAGTTCTACAAAGTGTGTTCTGCAAAGTGTGTTCTGCAAAGTGTTCAGTATTCTGCAAAGTGTTCTACAAAGTGTGTTCTACAAAGTGTTCTACAAAGTGTGTTCTACAAAGTGTTCTACAGTGTGTTCTACAAAGTGTTCTACAAAGTGTGTTCTACAAAGTGTGTTCTACAAAGTGTGTTCTGCAACGTGTTCTACAAAGTGTGTTCTACAAAGTGTGTTCTACAAAGTGTGTTCTGCAACGTGTTCTACAAAGTGTGTTCTACAAAGTGTTCTGCAACGTGTTCTGCAAAGTGTTGTACAAAGTGTGTTCTACAAAGTGTTCTACAAAGTGTGTTCTACAAAGTGTTCTACAAAGTGTGTTCTACAAAGTGTGTTCTACAAAGTGTGTTCTACAAAGTGTTCTGCAACGTGTTCTGCAACGTGTTCTACAAAGTGTTCAGTATTCTGCAAAGTGTTCTACAAAGTGTGTTCTGCAAAGAGTTCTACAAAGTGTTCTACAAAGTGTGTTCTGCAAAGTGTGTTCTGCAAAGTGTTCTACAAAGTGTCTGCAAAGTGTTCTACAAAGTGTCTGCAAAGTGTTCTACAAAGTGTGTTCTGCAAAGTGTGTTCTGCAAAGTGTTCTACAAAGTGTCTGCAAAGTGTTCTACAAAGTGTTCTGCAAAGTGTTCTGCAAAGCCTTCTACAAAGTTTTCTTCAGTGTTCTACAAAGTGTTCACAGCGACAGACTTGTTTATACATAAGAGTCTCAATCTAGTCCCTGAAGTGAACAGGAGGTCGAACAGCGTCGTCCAGTTGTGAAATACTGGTTTTCAAAAGAGGGACGAAGAAGAGTCCTCGACCTCCACACAGAACCAGTGACTCACCGTGGACCTCCACACAGAACCAGTGACTCACCGTGGACCTCCACACAGAACCAGTGACTCACCGTGGACCTCCACACAGAACCAGTGACTCACTGTGGACCTCCACACAGAACCAGTGACTCACCGTGGACCTCCACACAGAACCAGTGACTCACCGTGGACCTCCACACAGAACCAGTGACTCACCGTGGACCTCCACACAGAACCAGTGACTCACCGTGGACCTCCACACAGAACCAGTGACTCACTGTGGACCTCCACACAGAACCAGTGACTCACCGTGGACCTCCACACAGAACCAGTGACTCACCGTGGACCTCCACACAGAACCAGTGACTCACCGTGGACCTCCACACAGAACCAGTGACTCACCGTGGACCTCAACACAGAACCAGTGACTCACTGTGGACCTCCACACAGAACCAGTGACTCACGTGGACCTCCACACAGAACCAGTGACTCACCGTGGACCTCCACACAGAACCAGTGACTCACTGTGGACCTCCACACAGAACCAGTGACTCACCGTGGACCTCCACACAGAACCAGTGACTCACCGTGGACCTCCACACAGAACCAGTGACTCACCGTGGACCTCAACACAGAACCAGTGACTCACTGTGGACCTCCACACAGAACCAGTGACTCACGTGGACCTCCACACAGAACCAGTGACTCACCGTGGACCTCCACACAGAACCAGTGACTCACCGTGGACCTCCACACAGAACCAGTGACTCACTGTGGACCTCCACACAGAACCAGTGACTCACTGTGGACCTCCACACAGAACCAGTGACTCACCGTGGACCTCCACACAGAACCAGTGACTCACCGTGGACCTCCACACAGAACCAGTGACTCACTGTGGACCTCCACACAGAACCAGTGACTCACCGTGGACCTCAACACAGAACCAGTGACTCACCGTGGACCTCCACACAGAACCAGTGACTCACGTGGACCTCCACACAGAACCAGTGACTCACCGTGGACCTCAACACAGAACCAGTGACTCACTGTGGACCTCCACACAGAACCAGTGACTCACTGTGGACCTCCACACAGAACCAGTGACTCACCGTGGACCTCAACACAGAACCAGTGACTCACCGTGGACCTCCACACAGAACCAGTGACTCACTGTGGACCTCCACACAGAACCAGTGACTCACCGTGGACCTCAACACAGAACCAGTGACTCACTGTGGACCTCCACACAGAACCACCCCCGAATGAGGAACCGAAAGCGCCCGATGAACAGAACACTGCTCAGAAACTAAACTACAGAAACTAAACTACACTACAGGAACTACAGGAACTAAACTACAGGAACTAAACTACAGGAACTAAACTACAGAAACTAAACTACACTACAGGAACTACAAGAACTACAGGAACTAAAGGAACTAAACTACAGGAACTAAACTACAGGACCTACAGAAACTAAACTACAGGAACCACAGGAACGACAGAACCTCAGGAACCAGAGGAGAACTCTAGAAACACGAAGTCACTCTGACAAACACACGACTGCAGACACAAAAAGAGGAACCTGTTGATTCTCTGGAGTTCCTGTTCAGACGTCTTAGACGCATTAGAAGAAGCAGGTCTTCTATTTCACCATCGGGGTGAAGGTGTGTGTGTGTGTGTGTGTGTGTGTGTGTGTGTGTGTGTGTGTACACAGTAAGGAGCTTAAAGCATGGGCGTGCCAGGCAGAGGGCAAACACAAGCTCCTTTTAGCTCACCAAGTAGCGTCCACAAATACATCATCAACACTCAACCAGGAGGGACTACTTTACGCCACACGGCCATGGACACGGGGTCTACTAAATATCACCAAAAAAAATATTTTATTTACTTAGAACTTAAAAATATATAAATTACTTTAACAAAGTATAACATCTTGTATTTTTGATGTTTTTTTTTAGAGAGTTAAAATGACTTTTGGGACGGTGAAATAAATCAATATTCTGGATCCTTGTAGACCAGCTGATCAAACAACAATATGGATCTGGATCTGTTAATATGGATCATCAGTGATCAATAATTAGTATCAGGGATCTCAAAGTTATATTTGCAGATCTCATTAAAGCAGATTAAACGAGCTGTGCTCCAAAACAACTCAAATCAGCAGAAGAAGTCAAAGCCGTCGTGTGATTGGTCTAGAAGTTAGATCCCGCCCCCCTGAAGGAAGCTGGAGACGAGGTGTGAAAGCAGTTCTGTTCTCAGGATGTCACGCCGGCGTCACCGCAGCCGGTTGTAAGACTATAACAACAACAATGTTTACAACCAACCTGCATGCCATTGGTCCGTTAGCGACGCATCGATATCCATCCAATAATGATCCTCGTGTCTGGATTTGGTTCATCCTTTGACGGCAAATGCATCAACTAATTGTCTTTTGGACTCTCAGACCAACAACTAGAACCCAACCTAAGAGTTTGACTCTGGAGGAGAAGAAGCTCACAGAAACACTTCAGAACATCGGTACTGGCCCTTTAAGGAAGTTCAGAGAAACACTTCAGAACATCGGTACTGGCCCTTTAAGGAAGCTCACAGAAACACTTCAGAACATCGATACTGGCCCTTTAAGGAAGCTCACAGAAACACTTCAGAACATCGGTACTGGCCCTTTAAGGTAGCTCACAGAAACACTTCAGAACATCGGTACTGGCCCTTTAAGGAAGCTCACAGAAACACTTCAGAACATCGGTACTGGCCCTTTAAGGAAGTTCACAGAAACACTTCAGAACATCGGTACTGGCCCTTTAAGGAAGCTCACAGAAACACTTCAGAACATCGGTACTGGCCCTTTAAGGAAGTTCAGAGAAACACTTCAGAACATCGGTACTGGCCCTTTAAGGTAGCTCACAGAAACACTTCAGAACATCGGTACTGGCCCTTTAAGGAAGCTCACAGAAACACTTCAGAACATCGGTACTGGCCCTTTAAGGAAGCTCACAGAAACACTTCAGAACATCGGTACTGGCCCTTTAAGGAAGTTCACAGAAACACTTCAGAACGTCGGTACTGGCCCTTTAAGGAAGCTCACAGAAACACTTCAGAACATCGGTACTGGCCCTTTAAGGAAGCTCATAGAAACACTTCAGAACATCGGTACTGGCCCTTTAAGGATCAAAGTATTGCCCAACATTGCAACCAATAGCTCACAGATCCATGAAAAAGAAAACCACTTTTGAGTTTCAGTGGCTTCACCACTGTCATATAAATATAAATACATGTACATTTAAATACATATGAATATAAAATCATGTAAATATAAATACATGTAAATATAAATTCATGTAAATTTAAATACATATAAATATAAATACATGTCAATTTAAATACATGTACATTTAAATACATATAAATATAAATACATGTACATTTAAATACATATAAATATAAATACATGTAAATATATACACAGTAGATCGCTGTTTTTTTAACTTGGTTTTGCAGCATCCTTGAAGATGAGCTTTAACCACAGAAGAAGAATCAGCAGCACAGATGTGGTCACACCTCATCCGGGGTTTGGTTTGAGGTCATGTGGGGTCGGTGGGTACAATGTTCAACTGAGATAGTTACAAATAAACAAAAACAACAACTAATTCAAATCAGAAGCAGAAAACACGAGTAATCAATAGAATATCTGTCGTCAGTAGCAATGTGACCATTTAAAATAATAATAATAATTAACAATGTTAACGGTGTTTTTTAGTCTTTTTTAATTGCTTTACCAAATAAAAGAGGATACTTATATTTGAGAGTCAACAAAGTTGATCAAAGATTAATTTTTGCCGGACACAACAACGCCAACATGGCCGCCAGCTAACTTAGCGATGTTAGGGCGTTTGAAGCCGCCCCGTTTTGGTTGTCGCCATCTTGTTTTTTTCGCAACTAGTGAACAGGAAGTGACCATACTGAGGAGGAGGGACGTAGAGGCTCCATAGACGTCTCTGGTACCTGTCAATCACCTTGTAGCCCCGCCCCTAAAGCATCCCCTGCTTTATGGTCTGTTTGACTCTAAATGACCATAATTTACTAAATGAACATCACGCTGTATTGAAGAAGACTTGAAACTAGAGATTGAGACCAAAAACTAATGTTTACAATGTTTACTGAGGGAATACATCAAGAGAAGTAGAGTCATTTATATAGACTTCTATACAACGCTTTAGGGCGGGGCTACCTTGTGATTGACAGGTACCAGAGACCTATGTACACACGTCTCACGGTCACTCTCTAGGTCGCTTGCTATTCATTGGTTGCAATAGCCGAACTCGAGGCTCCAACATGTACCTGTGGTAGTACTTGTACCTCTGTGGTAGTACTTGTATTCAAGAGTTAGTACTTCAACTCCAGCAGTAATACTTGTACCTCATTGGTAGTACAAGTACCTTTAGGGGTAGTAATAGTACCTCAGAGAAGTCCTAGTACCTCAGTGGTAGTACTATTCATCAGTGGTAGTACTAGTATCTCAGGGTAATACTAGTACCTCAGCAGTAGTACTTGTACCTCAGTGGTAGTACTAGTACCTCAGGCTAGTATTAGTACTTGTCCCTCAGTGGTAGTACTAGTACCTCAGTGGTAGTATTAGTACCTCAGTGGTAGTACTAGTACCTCAGGGGTATTACTCATATTCCAGTGTTAGTACTTCTACTCCAGCGGTAGTACTAGTACCTCAGTGTAGTACTACTACCTCAGTGTACTATTACTACTACCTCAGGGTACTACCTCAGGGTAGTACTAGTACCTCAGGGTACTACCTCAGTGTAGTACTACTACCTCAGGGTACTCCTACCACCTCAGTGTAGTACTAGTACCACAGAGTACTACCTCAGGGTAGTACTAGTACCTCAGGGTACTACCTCAGTGTAGTACTACTACCTTAGGGTACTCATACCACCTCAGTGTAGTACTAGTACCTCAGGATACTACCTCAATGTAGTACTACTACCTCGTGGTACTCCTACCACCTTAGGGTAGTACTAGTACCTCAGGGTACTATCTCAGTGTAGTACTACACTACATTTTATTACATTTCATGTCATTTAGCTGACGCTTTTATCCAAAGAGACTTACAATAAGTGCATTCAACCATGAGTCCAAACTCAGAACAACAAGAATCAAGAAAGTACAATTTCTTCAATAAAGTTAAACTACAAAGTGCTATCAGGAAGAGACATTTAAGTGCTACTAAAGTGCTACTACAAAGTGCTATCGGTAAGGGACATTTAAGTGTTACTAAAGTGTTAAACTACAAAGTGCTATCAGTAAGAGACATTTAAGTGTTACTAAAGTGCTAAACTACAGAGTGCTATCGGTAAGAGACATTTAAGTGCTACTAAAGTGTTAAACTACAAAGTGCTATCAGTAAGAGACATTTAAGTGCTACTAAAGTGCTAAACTACAAAGTGCTATCAGTAAGAGACATTTAAGTGCTACTAAAGTGCTACTACGGCTCTACCTTCCTTATTCAAGGTATAGTCGAAAAAGATGTGTTTTTAGTTTGCCAGTACTAGTACCTCAGGGTACTACCTCAGTGTAGTACTAGTACCTCAGGGTACTCCTACCACCTCAGTGTAGTACTAGTACCTCCGGGTACTACCTCAGTGTAGTACTAGTACTACCTCAGTGTAGTACTAGTACTACCTCAGTGTAGTACTAGTACTACCTCAGTGTAGTACTAGTACTACCTCAGGGTACTCCCTCAGTGTAGTACTAGTACTACCTCAGTGTAGTACTAGTACCTCCGGGTACTCCTACCACCTCGGGGAGGACTCATGGCCGTGCGTCGTGGCCTGAGATCGGTCGCTGCTCGCGGCCTGCAGAGGGACTCGAGCCGCTCCTCCTCCGGAGGATCCGAGCCGCTCTGATCCCGGAGGTCTGAACTTTACGCCTCTCCTAGACCACCGGATGTGTACTCACCCGGACTTTGTCGGTCTCGAGGGGAACTTCAGCGGTCCGGACCCACTACCGCGCCATGTCGCGCCGGACGGTCCGAGAAGAAGTCCGGATTTGTTCTGGAAGTCGAGCCTCGAAGTTTTCTGCTGTTCTCTCTTTTCTCTCTTTCCTCTCCTCGTTTCCTCGTTTCCTCGCTCGGGTGTTGTTATCACGGGGGGGGGGCAGGGCGAGCCGGGAGTTCCTGTCCCTCAACCGGGGAAAGTCTGCAGGAAACTCTACGCGACGGTTAGCGAGGAGGGAGGAGGGAGGAACGAGGGAGCGAGGAACGAGGAGCGAGGAGGGAGGAGGTAGAGTCATAGGAATGTACAGTAAGGACCCGCCCGAGGTATGGAGGGTGATTAGTGCTGATTCTAATATTGTAGTATAATAATGAAGAAATAAACATAAATACATTCATGAAGGATTAGATAGATATTTATTAATTTATTGTAGTATGGAAGGTGATTAGTGGTAAAACAACCTCCCCAAAACTAAATATAAGTATCTCTGGAATATAATATAGTTTTATTTTATTTTGATGAAAATTTATATATGATTAAAAAATTTATATATGATTAAAAAAAGACAAAAAAAGACATTCCTGAATGGTTAGATAGGTATTTAAAAGTGTAATGTATTGTAGTATGGAGGGTGATTAGTGCCAGAGCAACCTCTGCAAGTAGGGGTCTCCAAAATGTAATATTGTTTTTTAAATTTTATACAAAAATACAAATAAATACATTCAAGAATGGTTTTATAGATATTTAGAAGTTTAATTTGTTGGAGTATGGAGGGGAAACACCGTCCCCAAAACTAAATATAATAAAATATATATAATATTGTATAATAATAATAAACAAATACACATAAATACATTCATGAAGGATTAGATAGATATTTATGAGTTTAATTTATTGTAGTATTGTAGACAAATACATTCATGAATGTTTTTATAGATATTTAGATGTCTAATGTGTATGGAGGGTGATTAGTTGTAGAACAACCTCCCCAAAACTAAATATAAGTAAGATTATGTTCTCCTAAATGTAATATAGTTTGTTTTTAATATTGTAGTATATTAAAAAATACATATATGGGTTTGCGTTTGTATATATTGTAGTATGGATACAAAAGTAATATATATATAAACTACCGTTTGGGGTCACCCAGACCATTTCGTGTTTTCCATGAAAACTCAGACGTTTATTTATCAAATGAGTTGCAAAATGAATAGAAAATATAGTCAAGACATTGACAAGGTTAGAAATAATGATTTATATTTGAAATATTACTTCAAACTTTGCTTTCATCAAAGAATGCTCCATTTGCAGCAGTTTTATAGCTTCTCTCACTAGCATGTTGTCAGCTGTGCTAACATCATTGCACAATGGTTTTCAAGGGGTTTCAAGGGTTTTCAAGGGTTTTCTAATCATCATTAGTCTTCTAAGAACACAATGTACCATTAGAACACTGGAGTGATAGTTGTGGAAATGGGCCTCTATACACTCTGTAGATATTTCATTAAAAACAGACGTCTCCACCTAGAAGTCATTTACCACGTTAACAATGTATAGAGTGTATTTATAGAGTGATTAATTTAATGTTATCTTCATTGAAGAAAACTGTGATTTTCTTTGAAAAATAAGTGACCCCAAACTTTTGAACGGTAGTATATATATATATATATTATAAATGATCTCTATAATACAGTATTAATGCCCCTAGTGGACACCAGGAGAACAACATGTATTATCTCTATAATACAGTATTGATGGCCCTAGTGGACACCAGGAGAACAACATGTATTATCTCTATAATACAGTATTAATGCCCCTAGTGGACACCAGGAGAACAACATGTATTATCTCTATAATACAGTATTGATGCCCCTAGTGGACACCAGGAGAACAACATGTATTATCTCCATAATACAGTATTAATGCCCCTAGTGGACACCAGGAGAATAACATGTATTATCTCCATAATACAGTATTAATGCCCCTAGTGGACACCAGGAGAATAACATGTATTATCTCCATAATACAGTATTAATGCCCCTAGTGGACACCAGGAGAACAACATGTATTATCTCCATAATACAGTATTAATGCCCCTAGTGGACACCAGGAGAACAACATGTATTATCTCTATAATACAGTATTGATGCCCCTAGTGGACACCAGGAGAACAACATGTATTATCTCTATAATACAGTATTAATGCCCCTAGTGGACACCAGGAGAACAACATGTGTTATCTCTATAATACAGTATTAATGCCCCTAGTGGACACCAGGAGAACAACATGTATTATCTCTATAATACAGTATTAATGCCCCTAGTGGACACCAGGAGAATAACATGTATTATCTCCATAATACAGTATTAATGCCCCTAGTGGACACCAGGAGAACAACATGTATTATCTCCATAATACAGTATTGATGCCCCTAGTGGACACCAGGAGAACAACATGTATTATCTCCATAATACAGTATTAATGCCCCTAGTGGACACCAGGAGAACAACATGTATTATCTCCATAATACAGTATTAATGCCCCTAGTGGACACCAGGAGAATAACATGTATTATCTCCATAATACAGTATTAATGCCCCTAGTGGACACCAGGAGAATAACATGTATTATCTCCATAATACAGTATTAATGCCCCTAGTGGACACCAGGAGAACAACATGTATTATCTCCATAATACAGTATTAATGCCCCTAGTGGACACCAGGAGAACAACATGTATTATCTCTATAATACAGTATTGATGCCCCTAGTGGACACCAGGAGAACAACATGTATTATCTCTATAATACAGTATTAATGCCCCTAGTGGACACCAGGAGAACAACATGTGTTATCTCTATAATACAGTATTAATGCCCCTAGTGGACACCAGGAGAACAACATGTATTATCTCTATAATACAGTATTAATGCCCCTAGTGGACACCAGGAGAATAACATGTATTATCTCCATAATACAGTATTAATGCCCCTAGTGGACACCAGGAGAACAACATGTATTATCTCCATAATACAGTATTGATGCCCCTAGTGGACACCAGGAGAACAACATGTATTATCTCCATAATACAGTATTAATGCCCCTAGTGGACACCAGGAGAACAACATGTATTATCTCCATAATACAGTATTGATGCTCCTAGTGGACACCAGGAGAATAACATGTATTATCTCCATAATACAGTATTAATGCCCCTAGTGGACACCAGGAGAATAACATGTATTATCTCCATAATACAGTATTAATGCCCCTAGTGGACACCAGGAGAACAACATGTATTATCTCTATAATACAGTATTAATGCCCCTAGTGGACACCAGGAGAACAACATGTATTATCTCCATAATACAGTATTAATGCCCCTAGTGGACACCAGGAGAACAACATGTATTATCTCTATAATACAGTATTAATGCCCCTAGTGGACACCAGGAGAATAACATGTATTGTCTCCATAATACAGTATTAATGCCCCTAGTGGACACCAGGAGAACAACATGTATTATCTCCATAATACAGTATTAATGCCCCTAGTGGACACCAGGAGAATAACATGTATTGTCTCCATAATACAGTATTAATGCCCCTAGTGGACACTAGAGTGAACTCTAATTAGTTGATTAGCGTCAATGCTAATAATATTTATTACATTATGTTAAATGACAACAACAATCATTGTGCAATATTTATTGTGCTTCATATATACACGTTATTAACAACAGCTCGTTAAAAAAACTCCTTTATACAAAAAGTCACGTTTTAAATATTTGTTCACAGCAGCTCGTTGGACTCGAAACGACGCCGTGCGTCACCACGGCAACGGTCAGACCGACGAGCCTCGGGCCCGGCTGCTCAGCACTGCTCCAAGCCGGCCATCAGCGACAGAGCCAGAGACTCCACTGCAGCGGGAGACAGACACTTCCTGGTCAGGATCCATACGGATCAATAACCAGCAGACCATCAGACGGCGTACTCACGGTGAGGGAAGGAGCCGCGGCACACGGCCTTGTTGAGGATCGTCACCAGGAACATGTGGCAGTTTTTGAAGTCGGACTCCATTTTATCGATGGACTCGATCCTGAAAGCGATCAAAAAGAAACGGTATTTATTGGCAAAATACAGAACTCCACTACCCAGCATGCACCTGGCCGTCTGAGGTCGCAGAACAACAAGACGGGTGAAAGCAGCGGGAGGTCTGTGACCGTCGTGTCCAGGTCTTCACAGAGACCCGGATCCACCGGGGGACCAGGATGACTCCAGGCCTGGATCCACCGGGGACCAGGATCCAGCTGCACTTGAGGGCTGGACTCACAGAGACCAGGACTCTGTGATCCGGAGTTTCTACGAGCGATGGAACTTACTTCCAGGCTCCGAATCCGGCCCGCCACCGGTCCGAGAAGATGAGGACCAAGTTGAGAACCTTCATTATCGCCTCCTTCACGAAACTGACCTGAGGAGACGAGACGAGAGATGTCGTTGACCCCTGAAGGTCAACCCACAGAGTTTGGAAAGTCTACCGCTGAGGTGTGTTCAGGGAAACCTCGTGAGTTTACCTTCTCTCTCAGGAGGCAGCGGTCGTGGATGGTTGCCAGATATCTGTAATGGATCTTGATCAGCTGGTCCAGGTCCTTGGCCTCCTGGACCTGGTGCTGAAACTCCAGACCTGTACTGTGCAGGATCTGCAGAGACGGAAAACTTTAAAAAAGGAACCGCACAAAAAGGTTTTAATCTAATAAGTGCTCTTTCCTGCAGTCCTTGAATGCACCACCAATGGGACATTTCAGAATAATCTCTTATTTTTCCTGCAGAATAATGAACTTTGAAAGCTGCTCGGTTAAAAAATATGAATATATATAAATAGTATATACTATATAATATATAGTATATATTATACACACACCCGGGTCATGATGTAGTTGTGCAGGCTGTTGACGAAGTGCATCAGCTTGACGCGCAGCAGACACATCCGGTGGGTCTGCTGCTTTATCGGCTCTTTGGGCTTCGCGTCCTCCACCGGAGCTCCAGACGGCTTCTTGGCGACGTCGGTGAAATCTGGAAAGAGACACGACGGCGTTCGTTTGTCCCACGATGTCACGTAAACATAAGCGTGAGCGGCGTGCGCGGCGTACCGCTGAAGCGCAGCGTGTCCAGGCTGTATTTGGCCCATTTGATCTGCAGCAGCAGCAGGAACACCTGGTTGTAGATCTTCTGACACTCGGAGCTGATCACGATGTCCACAGGCCAGGGGACCTGAGGGGGCGGGGCATAAACAAGTCAACAACGAGTAAACACACACATTGTGTTGTCGCTGCAGAAACTATAGCTCTTCCTCAACTCACTTTATTAACTTCTGTTTTTCACGAGTTGAACTGGACTTGGTTTCATTTCCCTTATTATTATTTTTTTAACCAGGGCCATATTTCTCTACCTGGCTAACGGGATCATTTTGCGGATGAGATTAGACAAGTCATTGGTTTTCGGTTCCTCGAAGCAAGTTTGGCTAAATCACCATAGCAACAGCGCAGGCTCATTCAGTCTAGCTGGATAATCTGGCCACGCCCCCTGAAGAAAGTGGCAGTACATTGTGGTACATTGTTGTACATTGTGGTACATTGTTGTACATTGTGGTACATTGTTGTACATTGTGGTACATTGTTCTACAGTGTGATACATTGTGGTACATTGTTGTACATTGTTGTACATTGTTGTACATTGTGGTACATTGTTGTACATTGTGGTACATTGTTCTACAGTGTGGTACATTGTTCTACAGTGTGGTACATTGTTCCATTGTTGTACATTGTGGTACATTGTTCTACTGTGTGGTACATTGTTCCATTGTTCTACAGTGTGGTACATTGTTCCATTGTTCTACAGTGTGGTACATTGTTCCATTGTTGTACATTGTGGTACATTGTTCTACAGTGTGGTACATTGTTCCATTGTTCTACTGTGTGGTACATTGTTCCATTGTTCTACAGTGTGGTACATTGTTCCATTGTTCTACAGTGTGGTACATTGTTCTACAGTGTGGTACATTGTTGTACATTGTGGTACATTGTTCTACAGTGTGGTACATTGTTCCATTGTTCTACAGTGTGGTACATTGTTCCATTGTTGTACATTGTGGTACATTGTTCTACAGTGTGGTACATTGTTCCATTGTTCTACAGTGTTGTACATTGTTCTACAGTGTGGTGCAGTGTGGTACATTGTTCTACAGTGTGGTACATTGTTCTACAGTGTGGTGCAGTGTGGTACATTGTTTTACAGTGTGGTACATTGTTGTACATTGTTCTACAGTGTGGTACATTGTTGTACATTGTTGTACATTGTTGTACATTGTTGTACATTGTTCCATTGTTCTACAGTGTGGTACATTGTTCTACATTGTGGTACATTGTTCTACAGTGTCGGCGATGCAGAACATCGTGGTTTTGGTGGAACTCTTGGATGTGTTCATTACGTTCTCTGGTCATGTCCGAGTAAATGCAATAAAAGTTCTATATGTTCATCTCCACATACATGAATATGCACTTATATATTATCTATTGTTCTGAAAGAGTTGAGATAGTTATGTTAGATCTCATTGGATGATGCATGTCATTAAGTCGACTGCCAGCAGGCACATTTAAAGAATGAGGCTCTTAAAATGAGCCGATACATTTTCCCAACACTGAGAGCAGATTCATGAAAGTCAACGCAGACGAATGGATGTGAATAAAGAGGATGTTCATCCACTTAAAGTCACTGAGCTGTGTGAGCCTACGGGGGATGTTATGTATATATATATATATATATATATATATATATATATATATATATATATATATATATATATATATATATATATATATATATATATATATATGATATTGTTATGAACCCAAACACGAGGGCATTAGATGTTCAGACGTTTGTGGGATCCACAACAAGTATAAAGCAGAAATAGTGGTTATTTGTTCCATGGTGGATGGCGGAAGTTATAAATGTTTCCATGGAGATAAGCCACGCCCCCTCTCAAGCACGAGTGAAGTGAATGAATTATTTAGATTTTGCCATGATTATGGTCTGGAATTCCTCATACGTTCATGATCATCTCCTGCTCGTCAGAGGAGAAAAAGAGGCTCTTTGAGTTTATTTGCCTTTGTGCTGTTAGAAAATCATGTTTCACTATCCTGATTACTGAAGTCTGGTTCAACTATCCTGATTACTGAGGTCTGGTTCAACTATCCTGATTACTGAAGTCTGGTTCAACTATCCTGATTACTGAAGTCTGGTTCAACTATCCTGATTACTGAAGTCTGGTTCAACTATCCTGATTACTGAAGTCTGGTTCAACTATCCTGAACACTGAAGTCTGGTTCAACTATCCTGATTACTGAAGTCTGGTTCAACTATCCTGATTACTAAAGTCTGGTTCAACTATCCTGATTACTGAAGTCTGGTTCAACTATCCTGATTACTGAAGTCTGGTTCAACTATCCAGATTACTGAAGTCTGTTTCAACTATCCTGATTACTGAAGTCTGGTTCAACTATCCTGATTACTAAAGTCTGGTTCAACTATCCTGATTACTAAAGTCTGGTTCAACTATCCTGAGTACTGAAGTCTGGTTCAACTATCCTGAGTACTGAAGTCTGGTTCAACTATCCTGATTACTGAAGTCTGGTTCAACTATCCTGAGTACTGAAGTCTGGTTCAACTATCCTGAGTACTGAAGTCTGGTTCAACTATCCTGATTACTGAAGTCTGGTTCAACTATCCTGATTACTGAAGTCTGGTTCAACTATCCTGATTACTGAAGTCTGGTTCAACTATCCTGATTACTGAAGTCTGGTTCAACTATCCTGAGTACTGAAGTCTGGTTCAACTATCCCGATTACTGAAGTCTGGTTCAACTATCCCGATTACTGAAGTCTGGTTCAACTATCCCGAGTACTGAAGTCTGGTTCAACTATCCCGATTACTGAAGTCTGGTTCAACTATCCCGATTACTGAAGTCTGGTTCAACTATCCCGATTACTGAAGTCTGGTTCAACTATCCCGAGTACTGAAGTCTGGTTCAACTATCCTGATTACTGAGGTCTGGTTCAACTATCCTGAGTACTGAAGTCTGGTTCAACTATCCTGAGTACTGAAGTCTGGTTCAACTATCCTGATTACTGAAGTCTGGTTCAACTATCCCGATTACTGAAGTCTGGTTCAACTATCCCGATTACTGAAGTCTGGTTCAACTATCCTGATTACTGAAGTCTGGTTCAACTATCCCGATTACTGAAGTCTGGTTCAACTATCCCGATTACTGAAGTCTGGTTCAACTATCCCGATTACTGAAGTCTGGTTCAACTATCCCGAGTACTGAAGTCTGGTTCAACTATCCTGATTACTGAGGTCTGGTTCAACTATCCTGATTACTGAAGTCTGGTTCAACTATCCTGATTACTGAAGTCTGGTTCAACTATCCTGATTACTGAAGTCTGGTTCAACTATCCTGAACACTGAAGTCTGGTTCAACTATCCTGAGTACTGAAGTCTGGTTCAACTATCCTGAGTACTGAAGTCTGGTTCAACTATCCCGATTACTGAAGTCTGATTCAACTATCCTGATTACTGAAGTCTGGTTCAACTATCCTGATTACTGAAGTCTGGTTCAACTATCCTGATTACTGAAGTCTGGTTCAACTATCCTGATTACTGAAGTCTGGTTCAACTATCCTGAGTACTGAAGTCTGGTTCAACTATCCTGATTACTGAAGTCTGGTTCAACTATCCCGATTACTGAAGTCTGGTTCAACTATCCCGATTACTGAAGTCTGGTTCAACTATCCCGATTACTGAAGTCTGGTTCAACTATCCCGATTACTGAAGTCTGGTTCAACTATCCCGATTACTGAAGTCTGGTTCAACTATCCCGATTACTGAAGTCTGGTTCAACTATCCTGATTACTGAAGTCTGGTTCAACTATCCCGATTACTGAAGTCTGGTTCAACTATCCTGATTACTGAAGTCTGGTTCAACTATCCTGATTACTGAAGTCTGGATCAACTATCCTGATTACTGAAGTCTGGTTCAACTATCCCGATTACTGAAGTCTGGTTCAACTATCCTGATTACTGAAGTCTAGTTCAACTATCCTGATTACTGAAGTCTGGTTCAACTATCCTGATTACTGAAGTCTGGTTCAACTATCCTGATTACTGAAGTCTAGTTCAACTATCCTGATTACTGAAGTCTGGAAAACCCAGAGTGGATTATTGTTTATTAATTTATTTTATTAACTTATTTTGGTTGTGCAGATATTTTGTGTACATTTAGATTTTTGACATTAAAAAAAGAAAAATGGGGTGACCAATTGAGACCAAACAATAAACAACAATAATAAATAAACAAAGAGTCCAACGCGGCCCACCTTGTAACCCAGAGTGAGAACCTCTAGATTGTTCACAGGATGCTTCTTTCTGGACGGATCGATGGTCTCCAAGAAGATCGACAACCTGTGAAATATAACGAGGGTTAAAATATTGATCAACTAAAGAGAAATTACCCATCTAATAATCATCAGGAAGATATCTGGGATAAACTAAACGTTGTCTCTGGGTTTAAAAGATATTTGGACTTTGTTTTGCAACAAATACATAACAAAAGGTTTTATATATATATATAAAATAAATACATTATAAATAAATAATGTAAATATATTTTATAATTATAAATATATAATATATATATTTATATATAAATAATGTATGTATATATTTACATTATAATTTATTTATAATAATTATTATTATTATACAATTTTGTTTGTTTGTTTATAATAAAAGATAATAAAAAATGGTTCAGAGAATTATGTTGTAAATAATTATGTAGAAAAATCTAAATATCTCTGTGGTGTTTTAACTTTTGAAATTTGTTTTCTCAACAATAAACTTAACATTTAGTTTTTAACCGTGAACAGTGGGATGATTTGTTTGTGAGATAAATATAGATATTCATTTTGGACCAATGGAGCCTTGAGATGTGGAACATATAAACCAGTTTATTCAGAGGAAGACGAGATAATCTGTAGATATTTCATGTTTTGTTGTTTATTTGTATTGTTTAGTTTTTCCCACATGCTTTGTTTACGTGGAAGATGTATGAAATATAGTGTTGTCTCGTGGGAGGGGCCAGATGAATAGAATAACGCGTGCAGTACCTGCTGCTGTCCTCGGGGTGGCGCTGTCCCACGGCCTCCTGCAGCTGACCGTTGAGGAAGGACAGCTGCTGCCAGCTCTCCTTCTCCTGCACCTTGTCAAAGATGGCCGTGTAGAAGTCGTACATGGTGTCTCCGGCCTCCAGCAGGAAGTAGTTCCTCATCGCCTGCAGGTATCCGAGCAGCCTGGGAAGGAAGTTGGGGGGGGCGGAGCCGCTCAGATCACCTGCACGCCGTCACCAAGAAAAGGAGCGGATCCCACTCACCTGTAGTCCTTCTTCAGAGTCTTCATGAGGTTCCCGCAGCACTCGACGTAGCGCCGCTCGATGTGCGGGTAGAGGCAGGAGCGCAGCGTGAGCTCGAAGGTCTGGCAGGTGACGGACTGAGACGAGCGGTCCACGTTCAACTCGCCGCCCGAGAAACGCTCGTGGAAGTCGTTCTGCTCCAAGTAGAGCCTGAGAGGAAGCACAGGCAGGAGCTGACATCCACACAGCAGAGACAGAGACAGAGACAGAGACAGAGACACACACACACACACACACACCCCCGGTTACCTGGCAAAGTTAATGGCCAACAGCGGATCGTGCACGTCCTCGATCTCCAGGTGCTGCGAGATGATGGACTGCATCTTGATCAGGCTCCTCCTGGTGGCCTGCTGCTCGGCGGCCGGGTCCTCGGGGGACTCGGCTCGACTGCAGAGACGCGACTGCACCGACTCCAGGAAGCGAGTGTACAGACTCTTCCTCTCTGCGTCTGCAACGCAACGCGGTGTTCAGCACAGACAGGAAACACTTCAAGAGTCAGGGACGCGTGCAGAACAGCCAGCACCGACCTCTGGACGACCTCTCCGACCGCTCCGTCTCCTTGCAGTCCAGATTCTTGAGCAGCTGCATGGACTTGCCGGCCATGATGATCTGCTTGAGCACGGGCTTGAGGAAGGACACCATGGTGAGCTGCCGGGCGCTGGAGCCCTGCTCGCCCGCGGAGCTCCCGCTGGCCGCGTCGCTCAGCTTCTCCTCGCTCTCCACCGTCTCCGACACGCTGTACAGGGTGTAGGTGGCGTACCAGAAGTCCCTGTGGTTCACCGGCACGTCCTTGTTCCTGAGCGAGAGACCAAAGAGCCGTCAGTGCGGAGCGGGCCTCTGAAACGGGGGAGAGTTCCTCCTCCACGTACCTCTGGATGATGAACTCTCTGGCGGGATCAAACAGGTGGCCGTGAACGATCCACTCGTCCACGATCTCCAGGTACGGCCTGACGGTCTCCGTCCACAGAGAAAACAACAAGGCCACCTGGAGGCGGCACAGGAACCAGGATAGTTTGGATGTTTGGAGGAACAACGAGCAGAGAACTTCACTTCAGTAACTCTCATACGCACCGCCTGCTCCGACGCCTCCCCGGCGCCGTCGTACTCGATGATGGCTTTGTACAGCGTGTTGAGCAGGTGGGAGGCCCGCACCACGTTGGGGGTCTCGGGGGGCACTTCGGCGACCCCGGTGCTGAACACCTTGTGCAGCACTTTGATCTGCGCCAGGTGAGGGTTGAGTCGCTCCAGGACCGCCAGCAGGGTCACGGTCTCATCTGAGAGGAACCAGAGGAATACACCCGTCACTCATCAAATACCAGGAACCAGGAACCTGAGGACAGAACCTGGATGCAGAAATACTGGAGAGACAATCAGCTCTTCACATCTTCATGCAGTTCAGGACTCCCAAAAGGTTCTGGTTTTAATATCCATCTTTAGAAAGAGAACCGTATCCGTGACACTCAACGTGGTGTCACTTGCCATTGCGTATGAGCTCCCTCTCAATCGTGGTCAGCTCCTCCTTGAAGCCGGTGAAGTACTTGTTGAGCGCCCACACGAAGGCCTGGTAGGTCCTGAAGGGCGGCTCCGAGCCCCTCTTGGCGCCGTGGGAGGAGCCGTGGGAGGAGCCCGGCGGGCTGGGCTCCGAGCCGTGACCCGTCACCTCGTCGATGAACCGCTGCAGCCGGAACACCGCCTGACCGAACACGGCCACGTGGTCCAGGACGGAGCGGAGGCAGTTCTGAGGGGGGAAGAGGGGGGAGGGGGGGAGAGAGAGAGAGAGAGAGAGAGAGAGAGAGTGGGTTTCCTGCTCGAGGCCCGTTCATAGAGAATAAAGACCAACAGGTCACTTACAGGGGTCAGGTGAGTCACCACCACGTTGGACCTGACCGACACTTTCCCATCGTGGTGCTGGAATATGAAGTGTTTCTTCACGCCGGAGAGAAGCCTGCAACACGACAACAACAACATCAACATCACAAACACAAGTGTTGGGGCTCCTCTCAGCTCCTCATGAGCTCCTCTCACCACAGCGTCTCCCGTATGACTTGAGTCTCCGTGACGAACGCCTTTTCCTCCGGCAGGTACAACGGATCTGTGTTGTACAGGTGCTGATCCCTGAGGAGAGAGGACGCTCCTATCATGCACCAATAATACATATATGTAAACATACATATTTTAATATATACATTTATTTTCTTTATCTAGAATGGCCCTAAAGTGTGTGTGTGTGTATATATATAAAGACATATTTTAATATAATACATGTGAAGGACCAGAGCCTACAGGTGACGTACCACACGTTGAGCAGGTTGGAGTGCAGGTGTAGGCTGTGAGGGAAGCGAGGCGCGTGGGCCACCCAGTACGGCGTCACCACGTGGCGCTCCAGCCAGAGCCGGGCGCCGGGCTCGCCCACTGCGCACACACACGCACACACACACACACACACACACACACACACTGTTAGCTGCTCCGCGGACGCTAGTGCGGCGCGGCCGTGCGGTCCGTCTGCACACCTGTCCAGGTAACCGGAGACGCCTTGTTGTTGTTGTTGTTGTTGTCCTGGTCCTCCAGGGGCGTTCGGTCCAGCTGGATCCCGGAGTCCTCCCTGCTGATCGGCTGCTGTCCGTCATCCTCCTCGCTCTCCTCCTCGGACCAGTCCTACGAATTAAAGAAAGAAACACAAAACATATCGATGCACGAGCACCACTGGTTCCATTGAGGGGAGTTCAAGCTCCAATCAGTAAATATGAGTGTTGGAGGAACGTAAATTATAACCACAGACTGAAAGCGTGATCTTATGTTTGATATCATATATTAATATTAGCGTCCAGCTGCAGGTGCTGAGGGTTCACGCTGGTTGACTCACAGGGGTCTCTGGGTACGGCCCCACGTCTCCGTCCTCCCCCTCCCGCAGATATTGAGCCCAGTCGAAGCTGTCCTCTTCTTCTGCAGATAATAATCATTATTATTATTATTATTATCATTATTAATATGGACATGTACAATAAAAGAAATCCAAGCGTCTCACCGGCCTCCTTCAGCCGCGGTCTCTCCGTGAAGTCGGTGTGTAAGGGCGACGTGGACAAGAAGAGCAGCAGAGAGAGGACGCCGTAGTGGGCGTCGCTCTGCAACACGAGAATAAAACAGTCTGGATAGGGTCCAGTATAATAATATGATATATATATATAAATAAAATCATAATATAGGCGTTTCTGCAGACCTTGGTTCCCTCGGTGTTCGGTAGCGGTGAGTTCAGGAACTCCTCCGTCAGCCCCGTCCAGCTCTCTGCTTTCCTCACGTCCGAGTGGACCATGAGCTTCTCGTGGATTCTGGAAAACACAGCGGACAAAGTGTTGTGTGACAGCGGCGCCGTTTCCCTCCCGATACCCGGAGCTTAAACGCATCACGACTTAACTCAACGTGACCTCTGTCACCGTTAGCCGTTAGCTGTTAGCAGCCGGTGGGCTAAGCTAACTACTTTCACTGAAACTGAGTTTACCAAGTGGCGTTTGTACTTTATTAAGTAATTTCACCGTGTGATATTAGTACTTTTATTGTGTGGTGTTTGTAGTTTTACTGCAGAAAAAGATCTGAAAACTTGGTTGGCGCATATATATATATATATATATATATATATATATATATATATATATATATAGACTGGTTCCTTCTATATGATACATGTGTAATGAAACAGTGAGAAAGGTAATAATAATTCCTCTCTATTGAGGTCACAGTGTTGCGTCAGAGGGTTTCTGATATTCTGTTCCTCTCATGTCTAATATAATATAATCACACCTGAACATTATCACCTGTCTGCAGGAATAACTCTGATTAATAATATTAGTGATTAATATTTTCTATAAAAATGTGAAGTATTATTATTATTATTATGAATGCACAGTCATGCAACAACAGCGGTGCCCCCCAGACTCACTCACCCACTGATGCTGCGCTGCACTTTGTGGCTGTCTACGTCCAGGTACCGATGGAACCTGGAGAACAAGAAACAGTTACTGGGCCATCAGTGGCAGCCGACCAGTGTAGCTCCCAGTGTAGCTCCCAGTATTAGCTCCAAGTATTAGCTCCCAGTGTAGCCTCCAGTATTAGCTCCCAGTGTAGCCCCCAGTGTATCTCCCAGTATTAGCTCCCAGTGTACCCCAGTATTAGCTCCCAGTATAGCTCCCAGTGTAGCCTCCAGTGTATCTCCCAGTATTAGCCCCCAGTGTAGCCCCCAGTGTATCTCCCAGTATTAGCTCCCAGTGTACCCCAGTATTAGCTCCCAGTGTAGCCTCCAGTGTATCTCCCAGTATTAGCTCCCAGTGTACCCCAGTATTAGCTCCCAGTGTAGCCTCCAGTGTATCTCCCAGTATTAGCCCCCAGTGTAGCCCCCAGTGTAGCCCCCAGTATTAGCTCCCAGTGTAGCCCCCAGTGTATCTCCCAGTATTAGCTCCCAGTGTAGCCCCCAGTGTATCTCCCAGTATTAGCCCCCAGTGTAGCCTCCAGTGTAGCCCCCAGTGTAGCCCCCAGTGTATCTCCCAGTATTAGCCCCCAGTGTAGCCTCCAGTGTAGCCCCCAGTGTATCTCCCAGTATTAGCCCCCAGTGTAGCCTCCAGTGTAGCCTCCAGTGTAGCCCCCAGTGTATCTCCCAGTATTAGCCCCCAGTGTAGCCTCCAGTGTAGCCCCCAGTGTAGCCCCCAGTGTATCTCCCAGTATTAGCCCCCAGTGTAGCCCCCAGTGTAGCCCCCAGTGTAGCCTCCAGTGTAGCTCAAAGTGTATCTCCCAGTATTAGCCCCCAGTGTATCTCCCAGTGTAGCCCCCAGTGTAGCCCCCAGTATTAGCCCCCAGTGTAGCCTCCAGTGTAGCTCAAAGTGTATCTCCCAGTATTAGCCCCCAGTGTATCTCCCAGTGTAGCTCCCAGTGTATCTCCCAGTATTAGCCCCCAGTGTAGCCCCCAGTGTAGCCCCCAGTGTATCTCCCAGTATTAGCCCCCAGTGTAGCCCCCAGTGTAGCCCCCAGTGTATCTCCCAGTATTAGCCTCCAGTGTATCTCCCAGTGTAGCCTCCAGTGTATCTCCCAGTGTATCTCCCAGTATTAGCCCCCAGTGTATCTCCCAGTATTAGCCCCCAGTGTATCTCCCAGTATTAGCCCCCAGTGTAGCTCCCAGTATTAGCCCCCAGTGTAGCTCCCAGTATTAGCCCCCAGTGTAGCTCCCAGTTCGTCACCTGAAGTTCGACCAGGCGAACTTGTGCGCCAGCTGAAAGTTCTGGTCCTCCTCGTCCTGGACGCCCCCGATGCACCGGACCAGCCTCTTCGTCTCCCTCTCCGTCTCCTTGTCGAAGGTGGTCCAGTGCGCCATGTTGACGGTTCACGCACGCGCGTTATTCTGCAGCTAGCTAGTGGAGCATTCTGTCTGTCTGTCTGTCTGTCTGTCTGCCTACCTGCTTGTCTGTCTGTCTGCTTACCTGTCTGCTGATGACTTCTCGAGCTACAGAGCTAGCATGTAGAGATGACGCGGTGGCGCACGAGCGTTCTGCCTCCCACAACAGAAAATGAAGTGCGAGTGCGCATGCGCGACATGAACACTTAAACATGTTATATATGTTTTTATTTGCTTGTGAAATGTCGTGTTTAAGACGCACTTGAGGCATTTTAATGTCTACATGGATTAAAAAAATTTAAAAAAACATTATTCAAAAGGGAAGAACGCTGATTTCGAAGTGAAGCTCCCATAATCCTTTGCGCTGCCACAGCGGCGTTACGGCAGATAGTATCCGTTGTGTCCTCTCTGTCTAAAGGCTCTTTGAGAGTTCCGGTCTAACGGCGCTCAATTTACGCAGTTTTACGTCTCGTTTCAAACTGAAATAACTACAACATGCGCGTTTCTTGACGCGTTGCATGATCCATCGTGTTTCACGGCGGACAGAAAACAACAAACAATCTGTTTGTTTCCACTTTAAAGGGGCGTGGCTAACCCCCCCACGCACATAACTTAACGGTGGCGGCGCCGCGGAGCTCAGTACGCGCTGCAGACCCTCCAGAGAAGCCGGCCAGCAGCCCCCCGTCCCGGCCAGAGGAAATGAAGAGGCGGTTACATAAGAAATACCTGGTGTTGATCCTGGCATATTCGGGTTTACTCCTGCTAATCCCGTACGTGTTAGATTACCGGGACAAATCCGTGCAGCGCGCTCAACACGGGCTCCCGCAGCAGCAGCCCCGGTGTCCAGACCTGGAGAACTCCGTGGCGCAGCTGTGGGATAACGGGGACCGGGTGAACGGCAGCGGCGACGCGGCGGAGCCCGCCGCCAACCGGAGCCGGTCGCGGATACACATCTACCTGCACGCCACCTGGAGGACCGGCTCGTCGTTCCTGGGGGAGTTGTTCAACCAGCACCCCGACGTCTTCTACCTGTACGAGCCCATGTGGCACATCTGGCAGGCTCTGTACCCGGGGGACGCGGGCAGCCTGCAGGGCGCGGTGCGCGACATGATGAACGCGCTGTACCGCTGCGACTTCTCCGTGCTGCGGCTGTACGCCGGCTCGCAGAACGTCACCACGTCCTTCATCTTCGGCTGGAAGATGAACAAAGTGATCTGCTCCGAGCCGCTGTGCGACGCGCACAGGCGGCACGAGGTGGGGCTGGTGAAGGAGGACCGCTGCGCCAAGTGCCCGAAGAGGGACATCCGGGAGCTGGAGAGGGAGTGTAAGAAGTACCCGGTGATGGTGATCAAAGGGGTGCGCGTTTTGGACCTGAGCACGCTGGTCCCCCTGATGAGGGACCCGGCCATAAACCTCCAGATCATCCAGCTCTTCAGGGACCCCCGGGCCGTGCACAACTCCCGCCTGAAGTCCAAGCAGGCCCTGGTGAAGGAGAGCATCCAGGTGCTGCGCAGCAAGAAGCAGACCGACAAGTACAAGCGGCTCCTGGTGCCCAACAACCGGGTGAACCGGGCCGAGAGCTACGTGTCCAGCGCCATGGAGCTCATCTGCGACAACTGGCTCGGGGACATGATGCTGGTGGCCAACGCGCCCCCCTGGCTGAGGAGGAACTACCTGCGCGTCCGCTACGAGGACCTGGTGCTGCAGCCTCTGGAGGAGCTCCAGAGGCTGCTCCGCTTCTCCAACCTCTCCTCCTCCGCGGCTCTGGAGACGTTCGCGCTGAACATGACGCACGGCCAGGGTTACTCCTCGGACCGGCCGTTCCTGATCTCCTCCAGGGACGCCAAGGAGGCCATCTACGCGTGGAGGGAGCGGCTCAGCGTGGAGCAGATCCACCAGGTGGAGGCCTACTGCAGCGAGGTCATGAGGCAGCTGGGCTACGAGAGGAGCGGCGTGGACAAGACCTCATGAGGGGAGCCGAGGTGAGTTAGATTTATGACGACGGACAAAGCAGGAGACGTTGGTGGTGTAACAGGAACCATCCTCCATCCCTGACCTTTGACCTCCCTCCCGCTGAGGCCAGATTGAAAACAGGTCGTCCATATGGACCCAGCAGAGTGACGCTGTTCCATGCTGGTTTCATCTGTGTGGTGCCGTGTGCACAACAACACAATGAGTACATCAAGTCGTGATGTGGAAACTTGTTCAGGGAAACGTTACCGAGAGGAAAGCAGCTTTTCTGTGGGACTTTAAACACGGAGCACCTGTTGATTGTGATTTATGTATAATTCTGATGTCATTTTCTGCTCCGGACTCTGTTCTCTCGCTGCAGATAACAGCTCTCGTATTAACGTGTTGCGTTTATAGCTCTCTTGTTTACATTAAAAGGAAGTACGTTTTTTTATTTGGACGCTCCAGAGTTTTTGATAAGTTCAGGGTCACGTTGACTACCAGACTCTTAATAGAGGCGTCATTGTGTTCCTCCCTGGGGGGGGCTAGCTATTCTCTGGACCTCAAGAAGGGGGTCATTGTGTGCAGGATAGAGCTCCCGGAGTCACCAGCAGCTGGGCAGCAGGGTGGAGGCAGCCTTATCTCGAGCACTGGTGGACGTGGATGGATCACTGAGCTGCTGTGCACAGGCCCAACGTGTTAGCCCCCACAAAGTAGATCCTCAGTCACGGCAACTTCAGAATGAGGCCAAAGAGACAAAAACAATTACAAAGATATTCAAAATGACCATAAAGAGAAATAAATAATTACAGACACAGAATGATGACAAAAAGGCTAAGCAGCTATTAAGAGATTCAAAACAACAAAGGGACACAAATACAATAAACCTACAAACGACTACTAAAAGAAACAAAACTACAGACACACTAAACAACTACAGAGACACTAAACGACTACAGACACACTAAACAACTACAGAGACACTAAACGACTACAGACACACTAAACAACTACAGAGACACTAAACGACTACAGACACACTAAACAACTACAGAGACACTAAACGACTACAGACACACTAAACGACTACAGACACACTAAACGACTACAGAGACACTAAACGACTACAGACACACTAAACAACTACAGAGACACTAAACGACTACAGACACACTAAACAACTACAGAGACACTAAACGACTACAGACACACTAAACAACTACAGAGACACTAAACGACTACAGACACACTAAACAACTACAGAGACACTAAACGACTACAGACACACTAAACGACTACAGACACACTAAACGACTACAGAGACACTAAACGACTACAGACACACTAAACAACTACAGAGACGCTAAACGACTACAGACACGCTAAACGACTACAGACACACTAAACGACTACAGAGACACTAAACGACTACAGACACACTAAACGACTACAGAGACACTAAACGACTACAGAGACACTAAACAACTACAGACACACTAAACAACTACAGAGACGCTAAACGACTACAGACACACTAAACGACTACAGACACACTAAACGACTACACAGACACGCTAAACGACTACAGACACACTAAACGACTACAGAGACACTAAACGACTACAGACACACTAAACGACTACAGACACACTAAACGACTACACAGACACGCTAAACGACTACAGACACACTAAACGACTACAGAGACACTAAACGACTACAGAGACACTAAACGACTACAGAGACACTAAACGACTACAGACACACTAAACGACTACAGACACACTAAACGACTACAGAGACACTAAACGACTACAGAGACACTAAACGACTACAGAGACGCTAAACGACTACAGAGACACTAAACGACTACAGAGACACTAAACGACTACAGACACACTAAACGACTACAGAGACGCTAAACGACTACAGAGACACTAAACGACTACAGACACGCTAAACGACTACAGAGACGCTAAACGATTACAGAGACGCTAAACGACTACAGACACGCTAAACGACTACAGACACGCTAAACGACTACAGACACACTAAACGACTACAGAGAGACTAAACGACTACAGACACACTAAACGACTACAGACACACTAAACGACTACAGAGACGCTAAAAGACTACAGACACACTAAACGACTACAGACACACTAAACGACTACAGAGACGCTAAACGACTACAGACACACTAAACAACTACAGACACACTAAACGACTACAGAGACGCTAAACGACTACAGAGACACTAAACGACTACAGACACACTAAACGACTACAGAGACGCTAAACGACTACAGACACACTAAACGACTACAGACACACTAAACGACTACAGAGACTCTAAACGACTACAGAGACTCTAAACGACTACAGAGAGACTAAACGACTACAGACACGCTAAACGACTACAGAGACGCTAAACGACTACAGAGACGCTAAACGACTACAGACACACTAAACGACTACAGACACACTAAACGACTACAGAGACGCTAAACGACTACAGACACACTAAACGACTACAGACACACTAAACGACTACAGAGACACTAAACGACTACAGACACACTAAACGACTACAGAGACGCTAAACGACTACAGACACACTAAACGACTACAGACACACTAAACGACTACAGAGACACTAAACGACTACAGAGACGCTAAACGACTACAGAGACGCTACAGAGACGCTAAACGACTACAGAGACGCTAAACGACTACAGAGACACTAAACGACTACAGACACACTAAACGACTACACAGACACTAAACGACTTCAGAGACACTAAACGACTACAGAGAGGCTAAACGACTACAGAGACACTAAACGACTACAGAGACACTAAACGACTACAGAGACACTAAACGACTACAGACACACTAAACGACTACAGAGACACTAAACGACTTCAGAGACACTAAACGACTACAGAGAGGCTAAACGACTACAGAGACACTAAACGACTACAGACACACTAAACGACTACAGAGACACTAAACGACTACAGACACACTAAACGACTACAGAGACGCTAAACGACTACAGACACACTAAACGACTACAGAGACGCTAAACGACTACAGAGACACTAAACGACTACAGAGACGCTAAACGACTACAGAGACGCTAAACGACTACACAGACACACTAAACAACTACAGACACACTAAACGACTACAGAGACACTAAACGACTACAGAGAGGCTAAACGACTACAGAGAGACTAAACGACTACAGAGACACTAAACGACTACAGAGACACTAAACGACTACAGAGACGCTAAACGACTACAGAGACACTAAACGACTACAGAGACACTAAACGACTACAGAGACACTAAACGACTACAGACACACTAAACGACTACAGAGACACTAAACGACTTCAGAGACACTAAACGACTACAGAGACGCTAAACGACTACAGAGACACTAAACGACTACAGAGACACTAAACGACTACAGACACACTAAACGACTACAGACACACTAAACAACTACAGAGACGCTAAACGACTACAGAGACGCTAAACGACTACAGAGACACTAAACGACTACAGAGACACTAAACGACTACAGACACACTAAACGACTACAGACACACTAAACGACTACAGAGACGCTAAACGACTACAGAGACGCTAAACGACTACACAGACACACTAAACGACTACAGACACACTAAACAACTACAGACACACTAAACGACTACAGAGACGCTAAACGACTACAGAGACGCTAAACGACTACAGAGACGCTAAACGACTACAGAGACGCTAAACGACTACACAGACACACTAAACGACTACAGACACACTAAACGACTACAGAGACGCTAAACGACTACAGAGACGCTAAACGACTACAGAGACGCTAAACGACTACAGAGACGCTAAACGACTACAGAGACGCTAAACGACTACAGACACACTAAACAACTACAGACACACTAAACGACTACAGAGACACTAAACGACTACAGAGACGCTAAACGACTACAGAGACGCTAAACGACTACAGAGACGCTAAACGACTACACAGACACACTAAACGACTACAGACACACTAAACGACTACAGACACACTAAACAACTACAGAGACACTAAACGACTACAGACACACTAAACGACTACAGACACACTAAACGACTACAGAGACGCTAAACGACTACAGAGACGCTAAACGACTACAGAGACACTAAACGACTACAGAGACACTAAACGACTACAGAGACACTAAACGACTACAGACACACTAAACGACTACAGAGACACTAAACGACTTCAGAGACACTAAACGACTACAGAGAGGCTAAACGACTACAGAGACACTAAACGACTACAGACACACTAAACGACTACAGACACACTAAACGACTACACAGACACACTAAACAACTACAGACACACTAAACGACTACAAAGAGACACTAAACGACTACAGACACACTAAACGACTACAGACACACTAAACGACTACAGAGACGCTAAACGACTACAGAGACACTAAACGACTACAGACACACTAAACGACTACAGACACACTAAACGACTACAGAGACGCTAAACGACTACAGAGACGCTAAACGACTACAGAGAGGCTAAACGACTACAGAGACACTAAACGACTACAGAGACGCTAAACGACTACAGACACTAAACGACTACAGACACTAAACGACTACAGACACACTAAACGACTACAGAGACACTAAACGACTACAGACACTAAACGACTACAGACACACTAAACGACTACAGAGACACTAAACGACTACAGACACACTAAACGACTACAGAGACACTAAACGACTTCAGAGACACTAAACGACTACAGAGAGGCTAAACGACTACAGAGACACTAAACGACTACAGACACACTAAACGACTACAGACACACTAAACGACTACACAGACACACTAAACAACTACAGACACACTAAACGACTACAAAGAGACACTAAACGACTACAGACACACTAAACGACTACAGACACACTAAACGACTACAGAGACGCTAAACGACTACAGAGACACTAAACGACTACAGACACACTAAACGACTACAGACACACTAAACGACTACAGAGACGCTAAACGACTACAGAGACGCTAAACGACTACAGAGAGACTAAACGACTACAGACACACTAAACGACTACAGAGAGGCTAAACGACTACAGAGACACTAAACGACTACAGAGACACTAAACGACTACAGACACACTAAACGACTACAGAGAGGCTAAACGACTACAGAGACACTAAACGACTACAGAGACGCTAAACGACTACAGACACACTAAACGACTACAGAGACGCTAAACGACTACAGACACTAAACGACTACAGACACACTAAACGACTACAGAGACACTAAACGACTACAGACACACTAAACGACTACAGAGACACTAAACGACTACAGACACACTAAACGACTACAGAGACACTAAACGACTACAGACACACTAAACGACTACAAAGAGACACTAAACGACTACAGAGACACTAAACGACTACAGAGACACTAAACGACTACAGACACACTAAACGACTACAGACACACTAAACGACTACAGAGACACTAAACGACTACAGACACGCTAAACGACTACAGAGACACTAAACGACTACAGACACACTAAACGACTACAAAGAGACACTAAACGACTACAGACACACTAAACGACTACACAGACACACTAAACAACTACAGACACACTAAACGACTACACAGACACACTAAACAACTACAGACACACTAAACGACTACAAAGAGACACTAAACGACTACAGACACACTAAACGACTACAGACACACTAAACGACTACACCGACACACTAAACGACTACACAGACACACTAAACGACTACAGACACGCTAAACGACTACAGACACACTAAACGACTACAGAGAGGCTAAACGACTACACAGACTATACAGCAGAGGGGGCGTGGTCTCTGACACGGAGGTCATGAACATCACTGGTGGCCGGGTGTCAGAGAGCAGCCGGGTAACGTGAGTCCTCTCTTGCAGCGTGATGAGGAGCAGCAGCTGGAATGTGGCCCGCTGAGCTCAAGCTTGTTTTCCTTCAGCCGAGGAGACGAACCGAAGACAACCCAGGAGGAGGAGGCCGGCAGCCAATCACAGGCGGCGGGGGAGAAAGCAGCTCATTTGTACCGTGTGTTTAATACCAGCAGGAGATGTCGAGAGGAAACGGAGGCGGGGCTGGACCTCCGTCCTCCTGCCCTTTTCTTAGTCGCACTAATCCAGAAGGAGCCTGAGACGGGTCCTCTTCGGGGAGCCGGACTGCCGGGATCCGGGTCCGCCCGCTCGGCCTCGGACCAGCAGTCCGCTGCTCACCAACGTGGAGCTCTGAGAAGCTTCAGGGCTTGTTCCCCTCAGGACAGCTGACCAGCTGTTCAGTGTGTTGGGAGTTCTTATGTCTACGATGCTGCAGCATCCACGTGTTCAACTTTAGAAGTTGGTTCGGTAACGACCTGAAGTGCGTATCTTATTAAAGAAAGAAATAACTTTTAAGATTATTTATACTAACCTCAATAAAGAGAAGAGGAAGGAAGTGTGTGTGTGAAGTCATTAAGTCGTTCTGATGGGAGCCGTGACCTCAGAGGCCAGAGGTCACGGCTCCTCCTGACACTAAAGGGTTCATTCAGTCACACACATCGATTAAAACATTTACCTGTAAACATCTGATTCAACATGAATTGTTAGTTTATCATCACTTTTCTTGAGGAAAATCTTTTGAAATCTCTTAAAGTATTCAAACTAAACCTTCACGGCCTCCTGGCAAACAAACAACAACAAGTGTGGCTCGTAATTTGATGTTTTTATTAACATGCAGAAACATGGTGGGTAGAACCAGGCAGCCGGTTGCTACGGGAAACAACAGGTGTATTAACAGTTGAGCTCCTCCTCAGGCACAGAGGTCAGAGGTCACTGCGGTGTCCTCTGACCTCCAGAGAAGTGATCTTTTCTTTCTCTGCACTTCTGTTGGCAGGAATGAGGAAACATATATATTTATTTTAAAAAAATGAGTTTCGGTTCCGTTTTCCTTGAGCCCACGTGACCTCTGCTGTGACCTCTGCTGTGACCTCTGCTGTGACCTCTGCTGTGACCTCTGCTGTGTGCGTCGTCTCTGGAGGCCGAGGAACGTTCCCTCCTCCCTCGAGGAGACGAGGAGGCGGCCAGAAACACGCTTTGTTGGACACAATCGGTCCTTTGGAGCTCCGGCTCGGCAGCCAGAATGTAAATGAGCCTCCGAGCGTACGGCTCACACCACCAGATTCAGTTCCTCTTTGGAGCCCCCCCACCCCCAAACCCCCCACGTTACGCAATCCTGCCTCTTCACACCTCCTGTGTATTCGTGTTCTCTGGAGACACACACAAGGTGACGCATGCTGTGTGGTGAAGATATAAAATAAAGAAGGAGGGGGTCTAGTTATTAATACGCTGCTATTTACATTTATTAGAGGAGCTAAATGAAACCAGGTTCCCCATGAGGTCCAGACAAAGAACCAAATGGGTTCCTGTTTGTGATCCACGCTGCTGTTATTGATCAAACAATAGGCTGACATTTAATAAACAATAAGCTCATCGGCTTCCTGGCAGAGATGACGTCTGGGTGCTAAATATTAAGCTACAGCCGCTTAGCATAGCTTAGCACAAAAACTGGAGGAGGCTCGTTAAAATAAAATGATCCTTATGAAGCCTCTTTATTCATGTTCCGTGTGATGTTCTCACTCGTTTCTGAGAAATAAATCTTCAGCAGGAAAAATGCATAAAAAATTACTTATGAAAGAAATCATAGTCGACTGAGGGCGAGGGGCTAAGAACAGAAGTAATAATAATAATAACAATAATAAGACTTTTGTTTATACTTTGAATTTCTTTTGGCTGTAAATAAAGACAAGAGTCTTCTGACCGTGAACCAGGCTAGTTGTTTCCCTCCGTTTCAAGTCTTTATGCTAAGCTACGCTAACTAGCTGAGGTTCGAGACTCCAGATTATTACCCAGATCCCAGAAGATCAACGCTTTGATTGACAGGTGAGAATAAACAGGTTTGACCTTTTGAGGAGAGACGACAGCTGATGACGACATTAAGGCAATTATCTTTGATTTAATATGCAAATTAGGCGTTCTCTAAACGACGTGAAAAAACTGGTCGTTGAAAAGTTTAAAGAAGTACTTTCAGTATTTGTAGATTCTGCAGGTCGGAGAGAAGAAGCAATTTATTACTTTTTTTGGACTTATTGATAATAAAAAATATCCGTGAGATGCAGAAAGATGAATGAGATGAAGTCCTTTAACTCTTTAAAGTGTTTAGGAAAATATAGAAAAAAACGTTTCCAGAAAAGACCAACCCACACACCCACACACCCACGTGTACACACACACACACACACACACACACACACACAGACAGACAGACAGACAGACACACACACATATATATACACACACACACACACACACAGACAGACAGACAGACACACACACACGACGCCCTGGAGCAGCGTCCACATGTAGAGGAACAAAGCTCTGCATTGTCGCTCACATTCTTCACCCGTGGCGGACGGAGGGCACGACATTCACTGTTCGATGCCAGTCTCACACACACACACACACTCACACACACACACACTCACTCACTCACGCCCGTCAGCAGCTTCAGATCTTTAGATCTGTAAACTATTGAAGCCGCTAGATGAGATGGTGAAGAGCTCTGAAGGAGGTCACATGACGAGAGAGGGGGCCATCTTTCTTCTTCTTCTTCTTCTGCAGCTGAACAGTTAAGCTGATTTTTCACATCCTGCATAATAAAAGGTGTCAAACCAAACGTCTCCTAGAGGACAGACCAAACGTCTCCTAGAGGACAAACCAAACGTCTCCTAGAGGACAGACCAAACGTCTCCTAGAGGACAAACCAAACGTCTCCTAGAGGACAGACCAAACGTCTCCTAGAGGACAAACCAAACGTCTCCTAGAGGACAGACCAAACGTCTCCTAGAGGACAGACCAAACATCTCCTAGAGGACAAACCAAACGTCTCCTAGAGGACAGACCAAACATCTCCTAGAGGACAAACCAAACATCTCCTAGAGGACAAACCAAACGTCTCCTAGAGGACAGACCAAACATCTCCTAGAGGACAAACCAAACATCTCCTAGAGGACAAACCAAACGTCTCCTAGAGGACAGACCAAACGTCTCCTAGAGGACAAACCAAACGTCTCCTAGAGGACAGACCAAACATCTCCTAGAGGACAGACCAAACATCTCCTAGAGGACAAACCAAACGTCTCCTAGAGGACAAACCAAACATCTCCTAGAGGACAGACCAAACGTCTCCTAGAGGACAGACCCCGGCTCTGTCATGAGGATGAAATGCTTCCTTGACCTCTCTGAACCCCTCTCTGAAGGACTCAAGGCGGTCTGGGTGGTGGGTC
This sequence comes from Cyclopterus lumpus, assembly GCF_009769545.1. Classification (NCBI taxonomy): domain Eukaryota; kingdom Metazoa; phylum Chordata; class Actinopteri; order Perciformes; family Cyclopteridae; genus Cyclopterus; species Cyclopterus lumpus. The sequence continues at coordinate 26,742,300 of NC_046969.1, read as the reverse complement.
CGAGGAGGCTGGCGGCTCAGGGCAAAAAACAAAACAAAAAGGACGGTGGGGGGCAGGGTGGGGGGAAAGGGGGTCAGATGTGATCCTCGATGGGGAAAACCAGACGTGTGCGTCGGCTCAGCAGCTCCTGCTCACGGGAGTCCAGCTCACGCTCCAGCGCCTCCTCCGAGGTGCTGCCGCTCCTCTTGCCGTTGGCGCTCCAGCCAGAACCTCCGGCCGCGTCCCCGCCGGCGGCGCTGCCGGACGCCCCGTTGGACGTGATGGACGTGTCCCCGAACGTGAAGGTGAGGTCGGCGTCATTGCGAAAGATTTCAGAGTCCTCGTCCCTCAGCTGTTCCTGAAAAAAACAAACACACAGTGGGACATGAGGAGGGGACACACAGCGTCTCATAAAGGATACAGAGTGGGGACACACAGCGTCTCATAAAGGATACAGAGTGGGGTCACAGAGTCTCATAAAGGACACAGAGTGGGGACACACAGCGTCTCATAAAGGATACAGAGTGGGGACACACAGCGTCTCATAAAGGATACAGAGTGGGGTCACAGAGTCTCATAAAGGACACAGAGTGGGGACACACAGCGTCTCATAAAGGACACAGAGTGGGGACACACAGCGTCTCATAAAGGATACAGAGTGGGGACACACAGCGTCTCATAAAGGATACAGAGTGGGGACACACAGCGTCTCATAATGGACACAGAGTGGGGACACACAGCGTCTCATAAAGGACACAGAGTGGGGACACACAGCGTCTCATAAAGGACACAGAGTGGGGACACAGAGTCTCATAAAGGACACAGAGTGGGGACACAGAGTCTCATAAAGGATACAGAGTGGGGACACAGAGTCTCATAAAGGACACAGAGTGGGGACACACAGCGTCTCATAAAGGATACAGAGTGGGGACACACAGCGTCTCATAAAGGACACAGAGTGGGGACACACAGCGTCTCATAAAGGATACAGAGTGGGGACACAGAGTCTCATAAAGGACACAGAGTGGGGACACACAGCGTCTCATAAAGGATACAGAGTGGGGACACACAGCGTCTCATAAAGGACACAGAGTGGGGTCACAGAGTCTCATAAAGGACACAGAGTGGGGACACACAGCGTCTCATAAAGGATACAGAGTGGGGACACACAGAGTCTCATAAAGGACACAGAGTGGGGACACACAGCGTCTCATAAAGGATACAGAGTGGGGGGACACAGCGTCTCATAAAGGACACAGAGTGGGGTCACAGAGTCTCATAAAGGACACAGAGTGGGGACACACAGCGTCTCATAAAGGATACAGAGTGGGGACACAGAGTCTCATAAAGGACACAGAGTGGGGACACAGAGTCTCATAAAGGACACAGAGTGGGGTCACACAGCGTCTCATAAAGGACACAGAGTGGGGACACACAGCGTCTCATAAAGGATACAGAGTGGGGACACACAGCGTCTCATAAAGGATACAGAGTGGGGACACAGAGTCTCATAAAGGACACAGAGTGGGGACACACAGCGTCTCATAAAGGACACAGAGTGGGGACACAGAGTCTCATAAAGGACACAGAGTGGGGACACAGAGTCTCATAAAGGACACAGAGTGGGGACACACAGCGTCTCATAAAGGATACAGAGTGGGGACACACAGCGTCTCATAAAGGACACAGAGTGGGGACACAGAGTCTCATAAAGGACACAGAGTGGGGACACACAGCGTCTCATAAAGGACACAGAGTGGGGTCACAGAGTCTCATAAAGGACACAGAGTGGGGACACACAGCGTCTCATAAAGGATACAGAGTGGGGACACAGAGTCTCATAAAGGACACAGAGTGGGGACACACAGCGTCTCATAAAGGATACAGAGTGGGGTCACAGAGTCTCATAAAGGACACAGAGTGGGGACACACAGAGTCTCATAAAGGATACAGAGTGGGGTCACAGAGTCTCATAAAGGACACAGAGTGGGGTCACAGAGTCTCATAAAGGACACAGAGTGGGGACACAGCGTCTCATAAAGGATACAGAGTGGGGACACAGTCTCATAAAGGACACAGAGTGGGGACACACATCGTCTCATAAAGGACACAGAGCGGGGACACACAGCGTCTCATAAAGGATACAGAGTGGGGACACACAGCGTCTCATAAAGGATACAGAGTGGGGACACACAGCGTCTCATAAAGGATACAGAGTGGGGACACAGAGTCTCATAAAGGACACAGAGCGGGGACACACACACACACACACAAACAGGACACAGAGAGAGGGGACACACACACACACACAGGACACACAGAGAGGACACACACACACACACACACACACACACACACAGAGAGGGGGACACAGCAGCCAAATGGAGCTGCCCTGTTAGAAAAGTCCCTTAAAAGCACACATTGCATGTTGGGTAAGTAGTGACGAGCTGTGAAAATGCAGCAGGAGGGTTCAGTCTCTAACTGTCTGATCGATCAACAGCGTGTCCTCGTGTCCCCCGGGGGGAGGACAGCACGAGTTAACGCCGGGTCATGCGGATTACTCTCATGAGAGGATCAACAAGCACTAAAAAGATTACATAACGCCATCTCTCCAGCAATTATCCTGGAGGGGAAATAAAAGATAACCAATCACTCAGGCCTGCTATTTGGTCATTAAAGGGTATTTACTCATGAAATATTGACACAAATGTTAAATTAACTTATTTAGATTGATGTCAAAATGTAAAAATACTCGTTATTATGAATGTTGATACTAATTTATTCAGAGTTACGAACGCTCTCTTGCACTAATATATAGAGAGCTGTGTTTCCGTAACCAACAGGAAGTCGTCATCACCGGTTCCCTCCACCAACAGCCAATCAGATTCTTAGATTTTATTTTGGATTATTATATTAAATAATCAGTGTTGGTTTAGTTAATCAAGATAATCTTCACTAATTAACTTTAATGATGTTGGAATTGTGCATGCATGACCCAATGCATGATGGGTTATGCATAATAAGTCATTATAATGACTTACCATCTCATATTTAAGACTTTCTATCTATGACTTAATTTTTTCATCCCAGTGGGGGGTAATGGGTTTCCATAGGAACCAATGGGCTCCTATCTCCATTAGCGATGATGCAACAGGACTCATATCTAGAAGTGTGAGAGCTCCTTCAGGGAAGAAAGCTTTTCTTCCTTCTGATATCACACTAGAAACTGATGAGGATCAATGAAACTGATCAATACATATATATTTAGCTTTTTCACAGTTCAATAATCCATCAAAGGCCGAGCTCGTTTAGCTAACCGATGCTTCTTATCGACTGTTCCTGTTATTTTGTATAGCAAACAAATATATAAAATTAAATGAAAGTCGCTCTTCATATTCATCAACATGAATCTTATTCGTTTTTCATGGTGCGTCACTTTAAAACGTTGCCGCCGCAATGAATTGTGGGTCGGCATTATCTTCTTTCCTTTGGTCCAGCGTTTCCTTTGCTAAAGGAGCTAAGAAAGCATTGAAAGACCTTTCCTTCACATTTAGAGGATTCAAGCAGCTTTTATGTACTTCAGGGTTGTTTTCTTCAGTGAGGAAATTTATGAAGCAGAAAAAAAGACTTTGAAATATGGAATACAGCCAACCTGATCCTCCCACAGTCTGGTTTTTTTTTTATGGCACACAATTAAAGGTTTAAAGTTAGTATTCAAAGCCATCCAGCTTGAAAAACTATTTTCTACAACCACATTTAAAATGTTCTACATTTGAGTCCTTTTCGTAATATCCATAACCGAAGAGGAAGCAGACAAAGAAGCTTTGTTTAATCCTGACTGGGCGTCCTAAAACCAGCAGCAACAGACCAGCAGAGGATAAAAGGATTAAAACTCGGTGAACATCTAGTATAAATCAGCCATGTCACTACTTTGTGGTGAAAAAAGCAATTTATAGTTTATAACCCGACAGTGAAGCGTGAATCCACAAGTCTGTGACCGGAGTCTGTGAGTAAAATATCAGAATGTGGAATCACCAACAAGCTGAAAAGAGTCTTTTGAGTCCTCTGAATGGAAAAAGGCTGCTGGGCCGTCTGGTTTCTGAAGGCGTCTGTGTTTAGTGTCTCTGGCAGATACGGAGAACACTGACGGTATTTCTTCACAGAAAGCCTTCCTGAGGCCATTGGGGGGGAGGGGGGGGGGGGCTTTCTGGATACAGAGATCACCAGGGGGCGACTCCTCTGGTTGTATAGAAGTCTATGCTTCATGTGTTAAAGCCGCATTCTCTCTACTGACCACCAGGGGGCGACTCCTCTGGTTGTATAGAAGTCTATGCTTCATGTGTTAAAGCTGCATTCTCTCTCCTGACCACCAGGGGACGACTCCTCTGGTTGTATAGAAGTCTATGCTTCATGTGTTAAAGCTGCATTCTCTCTCCTGACCACCAGGGGGTGGCTCCTCTGGTTGTATAGAAGTCTATGCTTCATGTGTTAAAGCTGCATTCTCTCTCCTGACCACCAGGGGGAGACTCCTCTGGTTGTATAGAAGTCTATGCTGCATGTGTTAAAGCTGCATTCTCTCTCCTGACCACCAGGGGGTGACTCCTCCGGTTGTATAGAAGTCTATGCTGCATGTGTTAAAGCTGCATTCTCTCTCCTGACCACCAGGGGGCGACTCCTCTGGTTGTATAGAAGTCTATGCTGCATGTGTTAAAGCTGCATTCTCTCTCCTGACCACCAGGGGACGACTCCTCTGGTTGTATAGAAGTCTATGCTTCATGTGTTAAAGCTGCATTCTCTCTCCTGACCACCAGGGGACGACTCCTCTGGTTGTATAGAAGTCTATGCTTCATGTGTTAAAGCTGCATTCTCCCTCCTGACCACCAGGGGGCGGCTCCTCTGGTTGTATAGAAGTCTATGCTTCATGTGTTAAAGCTGCATTCTCTCTCCTGACCACCAGGGGGCGACTCCTCTGGTTGTATAGAAGTCTATGCTTCATGTGTTAAAGCTGCATTCTCTCTCCTGACCACCAGGGGGCGACTCCTCTGGTTGTATAGAAGTCTATGCTTCATGTGTTGAAAATTAGTAAATTATGTTCATTTAGAGTCAAACAGACCATAAAGCAGGGGATGCTTTAGGGGCGGGGCTACAAGGTGATTGACAGGTCTCTACGTCACCCCTCCTCAGTCCAAATATGGTCACACATATTATGGGGGAGAGTATGGATCTTCAGAACCAGCTCAAAGGGAATTGACTCACCTCGTAGGCCTGGCGGCTGGTCAGGCAGCTGGCCAGCGGTCCGCAGTAGGCCGGCAGCGTGGAGGTGAGAGGCGGCCCGCTGTGAGTCAGAATGGGCATCAGGTACCTGAGCGGCGGTTCAGGAAAACGAGCAGGACGGTTAACATCGGCGAGGAAAAGGGTTCGTTTGGTTAGAGTCGGTACCTTCACGCCTTCGGTGGAGCTTCAGTTATCAGTTAGCCTTCGTTCATCAACAGGAACCTTTGGGGTTCCACAGAAACCCAGAACCAGACCCCCCAAAAGTCACTCGCTTTGTCTCTCTACATCGTTTTAATGACGGCTCTTTGGTCCGATCAATGTGACCTGAAGAATATATTTAAACACGGTTAGAATTGTATTCAATGAGGCTCAGGAAGACGAGGAGGGAAGAAGAAGAAGATGAGGATGACGAGGAAGAACAACAACAACAACAACAAGAAACCCTCGCCTGCCATATCTTTGTTATGTTCCTATTCTCAGATTTAGACATATTTTTGTCTCGGTTATACTATTTAATTATTCATTCATTTTATTTCGAAACATTTCCCTTTAAAAAAAAATAAAAAATCTAATGAATTACATTTCTTTTCACAAGAAATACAATATTTGATATCATCCGTTTTATATCTGAATGCACATGAATATAATCTTGTAATTCTTTCACATGAATGAAAAGGATCATTGACAATAATATGACGCGTCGGCTCAATAACAATATTTTAAATAAAACTAAAGGCTTGTGTCCGAGTTAAGTTTGTTAACTTTTTATGTTGAGAGGTTTATTGTATAATTATGTGCCCTCTTAACTTGAAATAAAGGAAGAACAACCCATTAACTATGACTAAAGCCACTATTTCTATGCTCTTAGTACGAAGTGGCAGTGTACTGTGTGTGTGTGTGTGTGTGTGTGTGTGTGTGTGTGTGTGTGTGTGTGTGTGTCAGTCACCAGGGTGAAAGTCTCCAGTGTAACGCAGGTTCTGGTTCACCAGGCGACAACAAACATGTTGATGAGCGTGACGTCCTGAGTGGATACGAGACGCCTGAACGCATCTCACCACAATCAATCAGTTGATTCAAGTAAAGGTACTGTGACGACACATTAACTGGTCCTGAACCAGTCCTGGTCCTCTATAGACCTCAGTCTAGTTCTGGTCCTCTATAGACCTCAGTCTAGTTCTGGTCCTCTATAGACCTCAGTCTAGTCCTGGTGCTCTATAGACCTCAGTCTAGTTCTGGTCCTCTATAGACCTCAGTCTAGTTCTGGTCCTCTATAGACCTCAGTCTAGTTCTGGTTCTCTATAGACCTCAGTTTAGTCCTGGTCCTATATACACGTCAGTGTAGTCCTGGTCCTCTATAGACCTCAGTCTAGTTCTGGTCCTCTATAGACCTCAGTTTAGTCCTGGTCCTATATACACGTCAGTGTAGTCCTGGTCCTCTATAGACCTCAGTTTAGTCCTGGTCCTCTATAGACCTCAGTCTAGTCCTGGTCCTCTATAGACCTCAGTGTAGTCCTGGTTCTCTATAGCCCTCAGTTTAGTCCTGGTCCTCTATATGACCACAGTCTAGTCCTGGTTCTCTACAGACCACAGTCTAGTCTTGATCCACTATATGACTTCAGGTTTAGTTCCGGGGAGTTCCGGGAGTACCAGAACCAGGACTGAGAGGGACAGACTGTCGGACCCTGTTGCTGTAAAATGAGGTTTCCTAAAAGGTGTTTTCCCTAGTGCTTAGAGACACTACCCACACAGTCCACAGGGGGTGCCATGTTTCCTAAAAGGACCCTGGTGTTTAGAGACACTACAACTCTAGACCACAGGGGGGGCCAGAACCAACACTACAACTCTAGACCACAGGGGGGGCCAGAACCAACACTACAACTCTAGACCACAGGGGGGGCCAGAACCAACACTACAACTCTAGACCACAGGGGGGGCCAGAACCAACACTACAACTCTAGACCACAGGGGGGGCCAGAACCAACACTACAACTCTAGACCACAGGGGGCGTCAGAACCATCACTACCACTTTAGACCACAGGGGGCGACAGAACCAACACTACCACTTTAGACCACAGGGGGCGCCAGAACCAACACTACCACTTTAGTCCACAGGGGGCACCAGAACCAACACTACCACTTTAGACCACAGGGGGCGCCATGCCCGTCCTCTTACTGTCCGTGTTATTGTCTTTTGTCTGCTTATGTTGTTTCATCACAATGTGTGTGTTCTTTTGTTCCATGTTGTATTATTTGTTCTAAAAACTAGCTTCTTAGCTTACATTTGTTTACATGTTGATTAATGTCCGTCGTCTCTTGTCACATGAAATAAAAACTAAATGTGCAGCAATAAACCGTGACTGAGCAGCAGGAAGGATACTTGTGGTCGAAGCTGTACCAGAGTCTGAAGAGCCAGGCGCTCTCCTGTTTGGTTGTGCTCTGTCCTTCAGCCTGGGAGCCCTCCTGCACAAACACAACAACAACAACAACAACAACATCATCAATCTGGAGCCGACAGCTCGCTGCAGGCTGAAAGCTTCCGTTTCTCATTTTTAAAATGTCGTTTTCTATCCGACCGCCTGTTCAGGCTCGCTGGCTGAGGAGTGAGTGAGGAGTGAGGAGTGAGTGAGGAGTGAGGAGTGAGGAGTGAGGAGTGAGTAGTGAGTAGTGAGGAGTGAGTGAGGAGTGAGGAGTGAGGGAGGAGTGAGGAGTGAGGAGTGAGGAGTGAGTAGTGAGTAGTGAGGAGTGAGGAGTGAGTAGTGAGGAGTGAGTGAGGAGTGAGGAGTGAGTAGTGAGTAGTGAGGGAGGAGTGAGTAGTGAGTAGTGAGGGAGGAGTGAGGAGTGAGGAGTGAGGAGTGAGGAGTGAGTAGTGAGTGAGGAGTGAGGAGTGAGTAGTGAGGAGTGAGGGAGGAGTGAGGAGTGAGTAGTGAGTAGTGAGGGAGGAGTGAGGAGTGAGTAGTGAGGGAGGAGTGAGGAGTGAGGAGTGAGGAGTGAGGAGTGAGGAGTGAGTAGTGAGGAGTGAGGAGTGAGGAGTGAGTAGTGAGTAGTGAGGAGTGAGGAGTGAGTAGTGAGGAGTGAGGAGTGAGTAGTGAGGAGTGAGTAGTGAGTAGTGAGGAGTGAGGAGTGAGTAGTGAGTAGTGAGTAGTGAGTAGTGAGGAGTGAGTAGTGAGGAGTAAGGAGTGAGTAGTGAGTAGTGAGGAGTGAGGAGTGAGTAGTGAGGAGTGAGGAGTGAGTAGTGAGTCATCAGTTCTGTTTTGGGGGGTGAATATTTCCTTTAAGATGGATAAATATATACTTTATTAAGGGGAAGAAAAATATATATAAATATATATATAAATAAATAAATAATGCACAATATATATAAAAAATAGCATATTTATATTAAATGAACTATTAAAAACAAAACAATAGTGCAAAGATGAAGCCAAACAAACAAACAACAGAGTAACGGTGTTATAGTTGAGTCATTGATCGTAAATAAAGTATTATAGAGAGACCCTCACCCCCTGGAGGACCTGGAAGCTGTCTATACAGGGCTGCTGGTCTTGATCTGGATCCACTCCGACCCTGAAAACCAGAAACAAAACGTCAACCCCCCTGAAGTCCCTGAACACTGCGGTTTGTGTCTGGTGAGGCGACAGTCAGCAGGTCGTCTGTTGGTGACCTTCTCGTGACCTTCTCGTGACCTTCTCGTGACCTTCTCGTGACCTCTGCACCTGCAGGTCTGGTCTCTGTCACCTTTTACTGGCGGGAAATTGCTGCAAATTATCATTTAATCCGAGGCTGTGATCCAGTGTCAGAGAGGAGAGGGTTAACAAACAGACAATAACCTGTTGGCTCAGAACACAAACACAAGCTCAGCTTTCACCGATAGAGGAATTCAGCCTGAAGTCACCCCCTGACCCCTGACCCCGAGACAGAGAGACATTCAGCATGCAACCATCATGTGATTTAACCATGAAATGACGAAATATGTATTTAACAAACCAGGAAATGACGTGTGGAAACTGTAAATAACATTTATATTGAACTGTTTTCACACATCCTAATACTGTTCGATGCTCCAGACTCTCCCTAACTCCTCCTGTTCAACTTTATATTGTTTATGATTTATTTCTCTAACAACAGTCGCAGTAAAGAGTATTAATTGTGGTTGAAACAGAGCGATTCACTTTTCCTCCAGAGATGGATGCCACTCAGACTGAAGTAGCTAGTTTGCTCCCAGTCGTTGCGCTAAGCTAACAGCTAGCATCGCTCCTCTCGTTGCAGACGAGGCAACAAAAACAAGATGGCGACAACCAAAAGCCAGGAGGGGAGGGGCCTAACTCAGAGACAGACGTGGCCAACGAACCAAGATGGCGACGCCCCAAATAATCAAGATAGCAACGGCTAAGATAGCAAATCGAAGGTGACCCAAAAATAAACCAAGATGGCGACGAACAACATGCAGAACTCTAGGCTTCAAAACTGTAGTCAACAAACAAAAGGGCGACGTCATGAAGATCTAAGGGGGCCACGTGCCGGCCTCTCTGCTGTATTCCATCTGCTGTCAGTTAGCGTCATCAAGTCCTTTAAAGTGTATTCAGTCTTCTGGACATAATTCCCCCCCCCATGGTGTGTCTTACGAACTAACAGGAGGATTAAACTCAACACAAGCAGATTTTAAAAAGGGGGACTTCTAATTCACATAAGCCTGAGGAGTCTAATCCCCGAGGCCTGGAGGCCTTTCATGGCTACGCCAGCCGACCAGGAGGACTCGTGGTTATCTTTAGACTCCGCTGAGGGAACGAGGACCTCAGCAGCTGGAGAAGTTTTAACGTCAGCCAGAGAAAATAAATAAAAAAACAGCTGTTCAGCAGCCGAGAGGGAAATATATCAAATCTGTTTTGTTTCATCGGACACCGACCGAGAAGTTATGTTCTTAAAGAGACAGTGCAGAAGAATCAGTTTAGGTGAACGCTTTAGAAACACTAACACCAAAGTCACACATTTAATTATAAATTATAATCTAACTACCTAATCAAGGCAGAGGCTGAACCAGTGTTTCATGAATGGAGTCTGGAGAGAGAACAGCTTCAGTTCCCCTCAGAGAAGATATTATAGATATAGACTTCATCAAACTGAGAGCTTCTTTTAGGAGGCTTCAGAACTTCACTCTGCTTCATCTGCTGCAGTGAAACTCTGGAGGAGAAGAAGCTCATAGAAACACTTCAGAACATCGGTACTGGCCCTTTAAGGAAGTTCAGAACATCGGTACTGGCCCTTTAAGGAAGCTCACAGAAACACTTCAGAACATTGGTACTGGCCCTTTAAGGAAGCTCACAGAAACACTTCAGAACATCGGTACTGGCCCTTTAAGGAAGCTCACAGAAACACTTCAGAACATCGGTACTGGCCCTTTAAGGAAGCTCACAGAAACACTTCAGAACATCGGTACTGGCCCTTTAAGGAAGCTCACAGAAACACTTCAGAACATCGGTACTGGCCCTTTAAGGAAGCTCACAGAAACACTTCAGAACATCGGTACTGGCCCTTTAAGGAAGCTCACAGAAACACTTCAGAACATTGGTACTGGCCCTTTAAGGAAGCTCACAGAAACACTTCAGAACATCGGTACTGGCCCTTTAAGGAAGCTCACAGAAACACTTCAGAACATCGGTACTGGCCCTTTAAGAGACTCTACGTCTCCCGTGGCCCTTCCTTCTTAACATCTATGCCCAATGTTCCCCTTCATCAGAAAAACAGAAGTAAACCGTGAAAAGAAAGATACCCATCTGAAGCAACCCCCCCCCACCCCCACAAACACCCTCTTTCCCAACACCAGTTACACCAGTTCAAATTCAGATACAGCACCTGGAGTACTCCCACTCTCCGTGCTCCTCCTGCAACGCGCCGCTGTTCCCAGCGCTGTCATCACATCATAAACATAGAACAAACACTCAGTAATCAGCTCGTCTGCATCCCACTGATCACAGATCAGAATCATGAAGTCGTTATGAGGAACAAAGAGATGGTCGCTGCATGAATACAGGGTATATGTATTTATATGTAACTACATGTATGCACATATAGATACAGAGACACAGAGCATGGCTGACATCCGCCTGCCAAGTGCCACATGGCGGGGTGGGGGGGGGGGGGGGGGGGGGGGGTCCCTCTGGCTCCGAGGAGGGGTCTCTCATATTAAACAGCCTGTTGTCCTCAGGATGCCTCTGCATGCGCCCCCCCCCACACCACCACCACCAGTGCATTATTATTATTAATGCAACTTCACCTCCGGCTCACTGGGGATCTCGTTCGTACCCTTTTAATTTGAGTTTATTTGATATAATCTGTTTTTATGAACTTAGTTCAGATTAGTTAATAAATCAGTTCATTTCATTTTAATTTAATTTGATCCATTTCGTGGACAAATATGATCAACGTTTGTTTATTAACTGGCTTCATGTGCAGATATCTTTTAAAGATCTCTGGCTCCACCTGCTGGACAACACGGGTCCTTCAGGTTCTAGTGAGTCCTCTTCTGCTGTGAGGCTGCTGAGCTTCAGTCAACAGCTCCACAATCTACTGGGGTCACATTTAGAGAGAAAGAGAATGAGAGATGTCATGTGACCAGAAGTACAATAGATGTCATGTGACCAGAAGTACAATAGAGGTCATGTGACCAGAAGTACAATAGATGTCATGTGACTAGAAGTACAATAGATGTCATGTGACCAGAAAAACAATAGATGTCATGTGACCAGAAGTACAATAGAGGTCATGTGACCAGAAGTACAATAGATGTCATGTGACCAGAAGTACAATAGATGTCATGTGACCAGAAGTACAATAGATGTCATGTGACTAGAAGTACAATAGATGTCATGTGACCAGAAAAACAATAGATGTCATGTGACCAGAAGTACAATAGATGTCATGTGACCAGAAGTACAATAGATGTCATGTGACTAGAAGTACAATAGATGTCATGTGACTAGAAGTACAATAGAAGTCATGTGACCAGAAGTACAATAGATGTCATGTGACCAGAAGTACAATAGATGTCATGTGACCAGAAGAACAATAGATGTCATGTGACCAGAAGTACAATAGATGTCATGTGACCAGAAGTACAATAGATGTCATGTGACTAGAAGTACAATAGATGTCATGTGACCTGAAGTACAATAGATGTCATGTGACCTGAAGTACAATAGATGTCATGTGACCAGAAGTACAATAGATGTCATGTGACCTGAAGTACAATAGATGTCATGTGACCTGAAGTACAATAGATGTCATGTGACCAGAAGTACAATAGATGTCATGTGATGTATTTTAGTGCACATTAACGCGTCTTTTTTGGAAGTGTTAACAATAAAGTCGTTCTTGGAAAGATATTCGTGTTCCATTAAATCAACATCTCTGGTCTTTTTTTAATCTAATATTATGATTGATATTATTATTATTTAGTTGCGTCTACCTCAACATGTTTTGCATGTATTGCAGATTATTAAATGAGAAGTTTACCTGATGTGGAGCCACGACAGCATGGGCGTCGTCCCGCCGCCGAACACCCAGACGGTGAAGAAGACGATGAGCAGCGTGGTGGTGAACATCATCTGACGGGCGTACGTGGCCGTGTCCCGGATGGCCAGGGCGAACGCCATCGCCCCGCGCAGACCTGAGGACGAAGAAACCACCACCACCACCACCATCATCATCATCATCATCCTCATCATCATCATCATCATCATCCTCCTCCAATCACAGACTGAAGAGCCGCCGGGCGAGAAGCAAACCTGCGAACATCATCATGTGCTGGAAGTTCCCTTTGATCCGGTGCCGCCGGCCGAGGTTGAGCAGGAAGGACAGCGGGTAGATGTTGAAGGCTCTGCCCACGAAGATGGCGGTCTGACCGGCGGTTAAGGAGTGGACCGTTGGATGATGGAGGACGTAGAAGTACCTCAAAGTAACACGACGTAGAAGTACCTCAAAGAAACACGACGTAGAAGTACCACAAAGAAACACGACGTAGAAGTACCTCAAAGAAACACGACGTAGAAGTACCACAAAGAAACACGACGTAGAAGTACCACAAAGAAACACGACGTAGAAGTACCACAAATAGTAGAAGTACCACAAAGAAACACGAAGTACCACAAAGAAACACGAAGTACCACAAAGAAACACGAAGTAGAAGTACCACAAATAGTAGAAATACCACAAAGAAACACGAAGTAGAAGTACCACAAATAGTAGAAGTACCACAAATAGTAGAAATACCACAAAGAAACACGAAGTAGAAGTACCACAAATAGTAGAAGTACCACAAAGAAACACGACGTAGAAGTACCACAAAATGACGACAGAGACAAAGAGGCAAAGAGACAAAAACAAGTTCAAAGAGACAAAGTGACTAAAGAGTCGTAAAGAGACTTAAAATACTACAAAAAGACAAAAATAAATAATCGCAGAGGCATAAAAACGAAAAGAAGAAAATACCGAAACGACTACAGAAGATGCAAAAAACATAAGAATGAGACACAAAACTACAAAGAGACACAAAACAACCACAAGAGACACAACAAGAGGCTAATGGAGCACAACGTGGGACAGACGCTCCTCACACCAGATCTTTAAGATGCCAATAAGCACTGAGCTGACCCCAGGTCGTGACCTTTGACCCCCCCCCCCCAGGCCGTGACCTTTGACCCCCCAGGCCGTGACCCTGTGCAGATGTTTTCGTCCCAAAAGGATACGAAAGCCCCGACGATGAAGATGGGGCTGAAGATGTGGTTCTGGAAGGTGAAGAGGGCCAAACCCATGTAGGAGAAGATGAAGTTCTCAGCCAGGAAGTGCAGGACCTCAAACAGCTGCAGGGGGAGGAGAGTTATGTCATGTAACGGTTTCCCACAATGCACTGCTTTAAAATAACACACACACACACACACACACACACACTAATGTATACTAAATAAATAACAGGAACCTTTACGTAATGTAGTCTTGAATTACATTGAGCTGAATTGAATGAATTTATCTTCTCCACTTCATCACTGACATTAAGGGGATTATTTATTTTTATGACATTTTTAACTTTTGGTGAATTTAGTCAAATTAATGTTTTCTTTATTCTAAAGACTGAAAGAAGACAAGTTATGGAACAAACTCTCGTCACACTGAACATGTGCAGCTTTCTTTGAGCTAGAATACGCGTGACCAGGACCCCTGAACGCACCACGCTGATCCCTGAACGCACCACGCTGATCCCTGAACGCACCACGCTGATCCCTGAACGCACCACGCTGATCCCTGAACGCACCACGCTGTGCTAATCTGCATCCTGTCCCCAAGACTGAACCCCGTCTGGGAGGGAAGTCCTCAGAAGACCAGATTAAGGTCACAGCCGATCCACCGGCCATCTGGTGGCAGGTGGGAGGGGCCTCACTGGGGGGGGGGTTCAAACCAACGGGCAACAGGAAGCGGCCGGACGGTACCTGCTTGGTGCGCTGGTTGGACTCGGCCGACAGGTTGTTGCAGGTGTAGTGAGCCTGAGTGATGCCACAGAACAGCACGGACACGACACCTGTGTTCACAAACAGAGTCACTTCCTGTGGTCACTTCCTGTGGTCACTTCCTGTGGTCACTTCCTTCAAGACCCCGTCGCAACAGACTCAGACCATCGAGACACAAACGCACTTTCATCACATCTAATTATGAGCATCAACTTTATCTGGAAGAACATTAAAACATATTAACAAGCTTCATGTCATTTGTGGGAAAGTCTGATTAAAGATGCAATCCAGTTGCATTGTGGGAAATGTATTCTCCAGAGCTTTTGGACGTCTTCAACTTTTAACCTCGTCTTCATCCGTAAAGAAGAAAAACACACTTTAACTAACAAATAACAATATTAGGAATCCAGAAGACGACAAAATGTGGAAAATGAATACGCTGAATAAAAACTTGGTTTGACCAAAATAGAATTACATTTCTATATATGAAAATATATTTGTCACACATGTGGAGAGTCAGGAAACTTCCCTTTTATTTGTCTAAAAATGTCCACAAATATGGAAGAAATGTCTGTAAAATGTCAGAAAAATTATTGAATACATTTCGGAACAATATTTGAATAAATGTCCAGAAATATGTGAAGAAAAGTCACAAAAAAAGGAACAATAAATTATCCCAAATCTCTGAAGAAATAAATATCTTTTAGAACGTAGAAAAAGTCTGAATACTAGCAAACTGTCTGGTGCCCACTCCGTCCACTTCCCCACGTTTCCTCCACTTCCCCCCCCCCCCTCCCCCTCATTTTCACTTCCCCTCATTTCCTCCACACTCCCTCCACACATTTCCTCCACACTTCCCCCACACTTCCTCCACACTTCCCCCACACTTCCTCCACATTTCCCCCACACTTCCTCCACATTTCTTCCACACTTCCCCTCATTTCCTCCACACTTCCCCCCCCACACTCCCTCCACCTCCACACATTTCCTCCACATTTCCCCCCCCACTTCCTTCACACTTCCTCCACATTTCTTCCACACTTCCCCTCATTTCTTCCACACTTCCCCTCATTTCCTCCACACTTCCCCCCCCCCACACTCCCTCCACCTCCACACATTTCCTCCACACTTCCCCCCCCACACTCCCTCCACTTCCCCCCCCCTCATTTTCACTTCCCCTCATTTCCTCCACACTCCCTCCACCTCCACACATTTCCTCCACACTTCCCCCACACTTCCTTCACACTTCCTCCACATTTCCTCCACACTTCCCCCACACTTCCTTCACACTTCCCCCACACTTCCTTCACACTTCCTCCACATTTCCTCCACACTTCCCCCACACTTCCCCTCATTTCCTCCACACTTCCCCCCCCCCCCCCCACACTCCCTCCACCTCCACACATTTCCTCCACACTTCCCCCACATTCCCTCCACATTTCCTCCACACTTCCTCCACACTTCCTCCACACTCCCTCCACACTTCCTCCACACTTCCTCCCCTCACCTGTGAACCCGCAGGCCTCGGCCAGCAGGAAGGTGCTCCAGGACATGAGGAAGAAGAGCGCCGTCTCCAGCAACGGGAAACAGTGCAGCTTGGTGAACTTGGTGACGTGAGCGTCCAGTTAAAGACTAAACTTCACAAACAACAACAACAACAACAACAACAACAACTCTAAATAAATCTGAAGATAGACTTTGTTTTTGTGTTTCCAAACAGGAAGTGCAGAAGGATATGAGCGCGGTGACGACGCCGGTGGCCGCACCCATCACGAAGGAGCCGCTGAAGATGCCCACGAAGACGCCCACGGACTTGAAGAAGGCCGAGGCATCGAACATGTGAGTGTTTCCGGCGCTGGGCTGGTACGCCATGATGGACCTGGAGCACAAGAACACGCAGTCAAAGTCAATTATGTTTTTCAATGGATTCACCTCCTAATAATCTAATTAGTTTACATTAAATTAAATACAATTAATGTTCCACAGAGAGCCGACAAAGACCAACTAAGGTTAAACCTGATTAAACAATAGATGCAATGGAAAGAAAATCAATCAATTAAATATATCAATTAAATATCGTAAAATTAAATAATATCAATAATAAAATAAGTAAAGTAAAGAGACGACTTCACATAAAAGCCATTCTGATGAAAATGTGATTTAAAGGCTTTAAAAAAGGCAAAAACATGGCGGCCTTTCACTTTGAGCCGAATCATAAAAATCATTAAACTCCAGAGCCAATGAAGAGAAGCAGGAAGTCCGTTAAAACCAGTTGGACAGGAGCTGAATATAAATAATTGAATACATTAAATAAATTACGCCGTAGGCAATAACAACTTTCTAAATATTTAAATAAATTAAAGAATTCCGCCGTAGGCAATAACAGCCAAAATGATGGAAACATTAGATAGTGAGTGTTGATATAGAAACCAGTCATAGGAGTAAATGTCCAGCAGGGGGCGACACCGGGAGGGAAAAGGAGCCAGAAGGTTTGAACTCACGAGGAGAGAACGATGGCCACCGCGTCGTTCAGCACGCTCTCTCCAAACAGCAGCGCGTAGAGATCACCGTCCGCATCCAGATCGTTGAAGATGGCCAGCACCGTCACTGCACCATTAAGACACAATAAAACACATTATGACACATTATAAACACTTTGGAAACACGTTAGAAACACATCAAAACACATTATAAACACTTTAGAAACACATCAAAACACATTATAAACACTTTAGAAACACTTTAGAAACACATCAAAACACATTAGAAACACATTATAAACACTTTAAAAACACATTATAACACATAACATATTAAAAACACATTATAACACATAATATATTAAAAACACATTATAACACATAACATATTAAAAACACATTATAACACATAACATATTAAAAAGACTTTAAAAACACATTATAACACATAACATATTAAAAACACATTATAACACATAACATATTAAAAACACATTATAACACATAACATATTAAAAAGACTTTAAAAACACATCAAAACACAAAACACATTATAAACACTTTAAAAACACTTTAAAACACATTAAAACGTACAGACAGACTACCTGGGTCAGGGTAGACAGACAGACAGACAGACAGGTAGATAAGTACAGACAGACTACCCGGGTCAGGGTAGACAGACAGACAGACAGGTAGATAAGTACAGACAGACTACCCGGGTCAGGGTAGACAGACAGACAGACAGGTAGAGAAGTACAGACAGACTACCCGGGTCAGGGTAGACAGACAGACACACAGACAGACAGACAGGTAGATAAGTACAGACAGACTACCCGGGTCAGGGTAGACATACAGACAGACAGACAGGTAGATAAGTACAGACAGACTACCCGGGTCAGGGTAGACAGACAGACACACAGACAGACAGACAGGTAGATAAGTACAGACAGACTACCCGGGTCAGGGTAGACACACAGACAGGTAGATAAGTACAGACAGACTACCCGGGTCAGGGTAGACAGACAGACAGACAGGTAGATAAGTACAGACAGACTACCCGGGTCAGGGTAGGCAGACAGACAGACAGGTAGATAAGTACAGACAGACTACCCGGGTCAGGGTAGACAGACAGACACACAGACAGACAGACAGACAGGTAGATAAGTACAGACAGACTACCCGGGTCAGGGTAGACATACAGACAGACAGACAGGTAGATAAGTACAGACAGACTACCCGGGTCAGGGTAGACATACAGACAGACAGACAGGTAGATAAGTACAGACAGACTACCCGGGTCAGGGTAGACAGACAGACACACAGACAGACAGACAGGTAGATAAGTACAGACAGACTACCCGGGTCAGGGTAGACACACAGACACACAGACAGGTAGATAAGTACAGACAGACTACCCGGGTCAGGGTAGACACACAGACACACAGACAGGTAGATAAGTACAGACAGACTACCCGGGTCAGGGTAGGCAGACAGACACACAGACAGACAGACAGGTAGATAAGTACAGACAGACTACCCGGGTCAGGGTAGACATACAGACACACAGACAGGTAGATAAGTACAGACAGACTACCCGGGTCAGGGTAGACACACAGACAGGTAGATAAGTACAGACAGACTACCCGGGTCAGGGTAGACAGACACACAGACAGGTAGATAAGTACAGACAGACTACCCGGGTCAGGGTAGACACACAGACACACAGACAGGTAGATAAGTACAGACAGACTACCCGGGTCAGGGTAGGCAGACAGACACACAGACAGACAGACAGGTAGATAAGTACAGACAGACTACCCGGGCCACGTACCCGGGTCCGTGGCCGATATGAGGGCTCCAAAGAAGAGGCAGTCCGTGTAGTAGAACTTGTCCGTCAGCTGGCCGAGCACCTGCATGAGTTTGACCACGCCGTACATCATGTTCCTGGAGACAGACAGGCAGACAGACAGGTGAGACGGACAGGTGGATAGAGAGGTGAGACAGACAGGTGAGACAAACAGGTGAGACAGAGAGGTGAGACAGACAGGTGAGACAGACAGGTGAGACAGACAGGTGAGACAGACAGGTGAGACAGACAGGGAGACAGACAGGGAGACAGACAGGGAGACAACAGGTGAGACAGAGAGGTGAGACAGAGAGGTGAGACAGACAGGTGAGACAGACAGGTGAGACAGACAGGGAGACAGACAGAGAGGTGAGACAGACAGGTGAGACAGACAGGGAGACAGACAGGGAGACAGACAGGGAGACAGACAGGGAGACAGACAGGTAGACGGCGCTCTGATCATCTTCTGCAAACATTTGTTTTTTATTGTTATTGTTCAAATTCTTATGAGGCAAAAAAATATAAAAATTAAAAAAATATAAATAAAAGATTTAAAAGATTTGTTTCTGTGGAAATAAGACGTCATTTCATTCTGTCACGTTTCAATGGGTCACCTGTCTGTCTGTCTACCTGTCTGTGTACCTGTGTACCTACCTGTCAATCATTCTTAATCACCAGAGTCTTTTAATAATCTAGAGTTATTATCCTAGTTAATAATCTAGAGTTATTATCCTAGTTAATAATCTAGAGTTATTATTAGTTAATAATCTAGAGTTATTATCAGTTAATAATCTAGAGTTATTATCCTAGTTAATAATCTAGAGTTATTATCAGTTAATATCTAGAGCTATTATTAGTTAATAATCTAGAGTTATTATCAGTTAATAATCTAGAGTTATTATCAGTTAATAATCTAGAGTTATTATTAGTTAATAATCTAGAGTTATTATCAGTTAATAATCTAGAGTTATTATCCTAGTTAATAATCTAGAGTTATTATTAGTTAATAATCTAGAGTTATTATCAGTTAATAAGAGTTATTATCAGTTAATAATCTAGAGTTATTATCAGTTAATAATCTAGAGTTATTATCCTAGTTAATAATCTAGAGTTATTATTAGTTAATAATCTAGAGTTATTATCAGTTAATAAGAGTTATTATCAGTTAATAATCTAGAGTTATTATCAGTTAATAATCTAGAGTTATTATCCTAGTTTGCTCACCCGATGACGAAGCAGGAGATGGCCGTGCCAAGAAACGCATAAGTTATGATGGAGCCCAGATTCCTGAAGAAGTCTCTCTGGAAGAGGAACAAGAGGGGGGCGTTTACAGGTCAAAGGTCATGTGACACACTGAACTCAGTGAGCGTGAGGTTACCTCCCACTTCCTGTTCTTGTTAAACACACACAGTATAGGAGTAGTGTGTAACACACACACACACACACACACACACACACACACACACACACACACACACACACACACACACACACACACACACACACACACACACACACACACACACACACACACACACACACACACACACACACACACACACACACACACACACACACACACACACACACACACACACACACACACACACACTATAGGAGTAGTATGGGGGTACGGTGTGTACTACAAGAGATGCTCAAGGTCACGACCTTCATACATCACTGAATACATGGATAATGTTCACCAGTTAAACACCCGTCAGTCTCCATTGTTATAAACATCATTAAAATAAAAGTGTTATAAACAGAGCATCATTAAAATAATTAATTATAAGTATAATAAGTATTGTTACAAACAGACGGGTCTGTTATCAAAGGACTGAAAGCAGAACTTGTTCTTCTTTTGATTTCCATCGTCAAGACATCTGCTTTAGACTTCCTCTAAAGGTTAGGGGGGTTCTGAGTATCGCCCCACAGCCATGTGGCAGCAGAGATGCAGAGATGCAGAGATGCAACTACCTCACATCAGCCTCACAGCTTCTCACCTTCTTCAGACTGTAGCCGGCGTGGAAAATAATCGGAGGCAGCAAAATGTTGAAGAATACTTCGGGGTCGAAGGTCACCTAGAAAAGACGAAAGACAGAGAGTTGATGTAGGGGTCTGGGGGGGGGGGGGGTGGGGGGGGGGGGGTGTTTCGTGGCGTCCTGTGCGGCCGCTACCTTGCGCAGCATGTCGTTCTGCTCCACGTTGTGGATCTCCCTGGAGTTGATCTCTCCCTTCAGGGTGTACTCGAAGAACTTGCCGCTGACGTTGAGCAGCACGGTGCTGACGGGTCCTTCCATCAGCGAGCAGCTGGGCGGAGTCTTGTGGTGGTAGCTGGTGGCCGGGATGCCGTACCGCAGGATCACGCCTACCAGCAGACCTGAGGACCAATGAGGACTGTTAGACCGCCTGCTGTCGCAGAGCGCCACAAGACGCGTCAGTTGAAGCACAGACTTCTATACAACCAGAGGAGTCGCCCCCTGGTGGTCAGTAGAGAGAATGCAGCTTTAACACATGAAGCATAGACTTCTATACAACCAGAGGAGTCGCCCCCTGGTGGTCAGTAGAGAGAATGCAGCTTTAACACATGAAGCATAGACTTCTATACAACCAGAGGAGTCGCCCCCTGGTGGTCAGTAGAAAGAATGCAGCTTTAACACATGAAGCATAGACTTCTATACAACCAGAGGAGTCGCCCCCTGGTGGTCAGTAGAGAGAATGCAGCTTTAACACATGAAGCGTAGACTTCTATACAACCAGAGGAGTCGCCCCCTGGTGGTCAGGAGAGAGAATGCAGCTTTAACACATGAAGCATAGACTTCTATACAACCAGAGGAGTCGCCCCATGGTGGTCAGGAGAGAGAATGCAGCTTTAACACATGAAGCATAGACTTCTATACAACCAGAGGAGTCGCCCCCTGGTGGTCAGGAGAGAGAATGCAGCTTTAACACATGAAGCGTAGACTTCTATACAACCAGAGGAGTCGCCCCCTGGTGGTCAGGAGAGAGAATGCAGCTTTAACACATGAAGCATAGACTTCTATACAACCAGAGGAGTCGCCCCCTGGTGGTCAGGAGAGAGAATGCAGCTTTAACACATGAAGCACAGACTTCTATACAACCAGAGGAGTCGCCCCCTGGTGGTCAGTAGAGAGAATACAGCTTTAACACATGAAGCATAGACTTCTATACAACCAGAGGAGTCGCCCCCTGGTGGTCAGGAGAGAGAATGCAGCTTTAACACATGAAGCATAGACTTCTATACAACCAGAGGAGTCGCCCCCTGGTGGTCAGGAGGGAGAATGCAGCTTTAACACATGAAGCATAGACTTCTATACAACCAGAGGGGCCCCCCCCGGTGGTCAGGAGAGAGAATGCAGCTTTAACACATGAAGCATAGACTTCTATACAACCAGAGGAGTCGCCTCCTGGTGGTCAGGAGAGAGAATGCAGCTTTAACACATGAAGCATAGACTTCTATACAACCAGAGGAGTCGCCCCCTGGTGGGTTTTCTTTACACTCTTTAGACCTGGAGGTTGCAGACTGGTTGTACTGGCCTCTCATGTCCTCAGTTATCTTGCCACTCTGTTTCGTGAGTTCTTGTTTTGTAGGTAAATATTTTCTGATATAAAACTATGTCAACAAACCAGCCCTCCTGATTAAGAATCCACATTCCCTTAACAAGTAGACGCTGTTGACCCACTGCATAGTTGTGTAGTTCATGTTCTCTTCATGTTCTGTTTGACTGGTTTCACACAGAAACATTAATTAATCCGCCTGCTGTGTCTCAAGAATAAATAAAATACTCTAAATAGTTCAAACTTTATAGGTTCTTTCCATTCGTGGGAGGTTTGTTGTTGTTTTTTAAACAGGAAGTACCATAAAAAGGAAGAACTTCACTCCCACAATAACCAGCTGAGCACCTGGAATACAGAAAATCAAAACCGGGACCCGGTTTCCACCTGGCAGCTCTCTCATATACTGGAGATCGTCCACATCGAGGCCTCTGACCTCTGACCCAGTGGACGCTTCACCTTCAAACTGAACAACAGCTCTTACATCACGTGGTTTTGGTTGAATAAGTTCATTCCACATGTGGAAATGCACACAGACTGAACGCACATCTGGAAATGAGTCGGTTCCCGTTTCAGAGCTGAAACTCCAAGAAGCAGCAAAGAAACTTTAGAAGCTTAAACCACACAATCAAAGCGAGTCCTCTTCGGGTGACTCACTGGTTAATGAGTGACAGACGTCGTTATGCACTTCAATAACACGCTTGTATATACTCGTAGAGTTTGTTTCTCATGTTTTATTGTACATTGTCATATTGTTCTATTCTTAAATAATGTCTTTTACTATCGCACTTTGTTTAGTGTCACAAACTTACTTGGACTGTTTCTGATTGTGAAAAGGACCAAAAACACACACACACACATACATATATATATATATATATATATATATATATATATATATATATATATATATATATATATATATATATATATATATATATATATATATATATATACATACATATATATATATACATACATACATACATACATACATACATACATACATACATACACACACACACACACACATATATATATATATATATATATACACACAATATATATATATATATATATATATATATATATATATATATATATATATATATATATACACATACACACACACACACATATATTTATATAGCTATTATAACAGAGAAGGCCGACATCTCTACGCTCCATACACACTCTTCATACAGTCAGCTAGCTTGACTTGGATGTCGAGCTAATGTTAGCTCAGTAATGTCAATGAAATGTTCGTCGAAGTTCTTCACACGGTCGGGGCTTAGACCACGATCTACGTGGTCTACACGTAATGCAGGTTCACGTCATGCAGGTTCACGTCATGCAGGTTCACGTCATGCAGGTTCACGTCATGCAGGTTCACGTCATGCAGGTTCACCTAATGCAGGTTCACGTAATGCAGGTTCACGTAATGCAGGTTCACGTCATGCAGGTTCACGTCATGCAGGTTCACCTAATGCAGGTTCACCTAATGCAGGTTCACCTAATGCAGGTTCACGTCATGCAGGTTCACCTAATGCAGGTTCACCTAATGCAGGTTCACCTAATGCAGGTTCACCTAATGCAGGTTCACCTAATGCAGGTTCACCTAATGCAGGTTCACCTAATGCAGGTTCACCTAATGCAGGTTCACCTAATGCAGGTTCACCTAATGCAGGTTCACGTCATGCAGGTTCACGTCATGCAGGTTCACCTAATGCAGGTTCACCTAATGCAGGTTCACCTAATGCAGGTTCACGTCATGCAGGTTCACGTCATGCAGGTTCACCTAATGCAGGTTCACCTAATGCAGGTTCACGTCATGCAGGTTCACGTCATGCAGGTTCACCTAATGCAGGTTCACGTCATGCAGGTTCACCTAATGCAGGTTCACCTAATGCAGGTTCACCTAATGCAGGTTCACGTCATGCAGGTTCACGTCATGCAGGTTCACCTAATGCAGGTTCACCTAATGCAGGTTCACCTAATGCAGGTTCACCTAATGCAGGTTCACCTAATGCAGGTTCACGTAATCAGGAAAAGTGCTAAAGGCGGGCACCATCTTTCCTTGTTCAGGCGTGTTTCAATCCCAAATTTAGTTTTCTAATCAGTTGGAGGAAGTTCTGTAAGTAAACCAGTTTGAGATGTGTTGATACAGTAAAATAAATTTAACTGGGCAAGTTGGACGTCACATGTGCTCATATTTAATACAACTAACCAACAGTCTGTTTGCTCTTTTACAAACTTCAGATGGAAGGGAGTGAGACTCCCAAGACACTTGTAACAGTGTTCCTAGATAGAGATGTGTAACAGTGTTCCTAGATAGAGATGTGTAACAGTGTTCCTAGATAGATGTGTAACAGTGTTCCTAGATAGATGTGTAACAGTGTTCCTAGATAGAGATGTGTAACAGTGTTCCTAGATAGCAGGAGATTTTTAAGAAGATGCAACAACAGGTTGTGTACTTGCTGGTCAGATGTACACAACAGGTTGTGCACTTTAAACTGAGACTGTATGAGTTGATGATGGTCTGTATTCATGTGGTGGAGCCTCAGTGTTCCAGAGCTTCCTCACTAGTTATAAATCTAACTGAACAAACATTTCTGTGTGTTCAGTGAGATTTATAACTAGTTCTTCAACTGTCACAAGACTGAATGAATTATCTATTTTTATGTATATTGCCTGGTGGTGTCATTTTTAGAAAAACGGATCTGTCAAACGTTTTAATTATATGAAATTAAATAAATGTCACTGAGTATTTTAGAGCAATTTGACCATGGACACAAAAACTATAAAACACACAAATGGTGTTATTTTAAAATGTGTTGTCCTTAACTAGACACACAGGTGTGTTAAAGGTGAGCACATGTTATTTTGAACACACCTGTTTAGAGAGAGCATCAACAGTCTGCAACAATCAAAACCATGCGGACTCATAAACAGAACTGTGTTTTGGTGCACTGGCCCTTTAAAGATATTGTTATTTATTACACGCACTTTTCACGGCCAGTTATCCCAGAACACCCATCACGTGACCTCCTCTGAAGCCTGACAGATGGAGCTCGAACACGCATCTGGGCCGATATGCTGGTGTCGTAGCACGCGCACTAATCCATCACCCCGCACACCGGATCGCAACGCCGAATCGTGCAAAAGCCTGCGGCGCGTGCGTGCGTGCGTGCGCGTCCCCCGCCTCACCGTAAATCATGGCCAGCCCGGTCTCGTGGACGAAGCGCACCCTGCGGTGCTTGAAGAGCCAGATGGTGAGGATGGTGAGCGTGAGCAGCAGGATGAACGTCAGCAGGTTGACGCTGTCCTGGCGGTGGCTCTCCTCCGCCTCCTTCTCCGTGCCGTCCTCCGCCCGCAGCCCGGCCGCGGCGCTGAGGAGCAGCCATGCGGGCAGCGTGTCCTTCAGCGCGGCCGTCGCGGTCCACCTCCACCTCGCCGTCGGGGCTCCGCGCCGGAGTGCGTCCATTGGTGCAGGATGCGTCGCCGCGGCGGCTCTATGCCATGTCACTGCTGGAAGGTGCGCGCAGCTGAGCGGAGCCGGGGAAGCGGACCGCAGCGAGGCGGGGGAGGCTCCGCCCCCTTAAAGGGACAGTGCGCCGCGTGACGTCAGAGCGCGAGGACGGCGCAGGAGCGCTGCCTGTGTGGAGGAGACCACATCGCACTATATATGAAGTATTTAAAAACTATAAAGCAATATATGTATGTCAATATTTTGTAACTTTATTTATGTAAATAAAGTTACAAAATATTTACATATATCAGTGACACATATATATAGTTATATATATGTGTATAGATGTAAAGTAAAAAATAAAATATGCAAATATATTTATATATTTATATAAAGTTTTTTTTAATATATATATATATATTATAAATATTATAAAAGTAAAATGATATAAATATTTGTTAACTTTATATATGTGTATATATATAAATATATATATATATATACGCATATATACGTATATATATATGTGTGTGTATAGATAAATAAAAATAAAATATGAGTATTTCTTTTAAATATATGTATTTTTTATATAAATATATAAAGCTCTCTAAGGCAAATTTTGGTGCTACAAAATAAATGTAAAAAATATATATATATGTATAGAATCACATGTATATATAATATACATGTACAATATTTATGTTCACACAACATTACAATTGTTATATGATAATTACATTTCATTTAGCTGACGCTTTTATCCTTACATTCAGCTACAGGGTCAAGTGTCTTGCTCAAAGGAGACAGGGACTAGGGCGGGGATTGAACCTCCGATCCACCGACCCGCTGACCACTGAGCCACAGCATGTACAGCGTTGAGTCTCCTTTTATGTTGAGAGCTCATTGAACTCTTTAAAATCTGCGATTACAGGCTAGAATGTCTCTAAATAAATGTTCCTTGTTTCAGGAGGAAGTGCATCTGTCCTACACTGACCACATACTCAGTGGTTTGGGGGTTGCCATGGTTTCGGTGTCTTCCTGTGTGGGTTCCAGTTGGTGAGGAGAGGCCCCCTTCAAGCTCCTGAGTCATCCACTTGAGATTTTGATGAGTTTGCAGTTCGGTGGTTAAAAACAGGAAACGGGCTGTGATTGGATGTTAGAAGTCCTGACTGCTGCCAGAAGAGACACAATAACAACGTCTTTCGTTGTCTAGCTGCACTAATTACCATCAGTATCAGTGGCTCAGACCAGGGGCCCTTAAAGGGGCAGTGTGCATCTGCGTATAACATTCATAACTACGTTTTCATCGGTGTAACTGTGAAGCCACAGTTCGGCGTTACCTTCTGAAACTGCAGAATTAAACAATACGGCGTTCAGCCGCCATAACCGCGACAACAACAGACGCGTTCATCCCACTCCTTGAAGGCCGGTCGGGAAAAAAATATCACCTTACACGAAACCGATCCGTGTCGCAAAAAAAGGTTGAGGACCGCTGGACATCCGAGCCAGGTGAGAAGAGGGTTTATTTGAGTTGGGGGAAGTCTGGAACTACACCACCAGGTGGCACTGCATCCTCCACACTGCCCCTTTAAGTTCCCGGCGAGGTCGCGGTGCTTCTGTACGATGCAACTGACAACACATTTCACTGGGAGGTCGACCCGTCACCACCAGCACCTCATGGTGGTGACAGAACCAGCTGCTGGGGGGAGGGGCTGCTCAGACCCCCTCAGACCCCCTCAGCAGAGACTAAACATGGTGGTTCCTCTGATGCATTCAACACTCTCTTCTCACCAGTTCAGCAGCATCTGTGCATGTTCCACACAGTTTTTATCATGTTTATGTTTTTATTTCATTCTTATGTTGCAAACTAACTGCATTTCGTTGCCTGAAACCTGTTGAACGACGGCGCTATGAACGGCCCTCGTGACCTCAAACATCAGGTGGTGCCACAGATTATGAAAAGGGGATGTAGAGAAAGGCATGATGGGGGATTGCCTATTATTAGAGCGGCCTAGTGGATTAAAGTGAAAGCTAATCTGACGTCCGGTTGGACGCGTGATGTGTTTGATTGACACTCCAAATCGTATTAAAACAGTTTGCATTAAATTTATTTAATTAAATTATTCCGTATTATTATTTCATGTAAGATATTTCACTGCAGCAGGTAAGTTTGTTACCGTGTGGACACAACGGTGCGTTCAAGGTCTTCTGGTAAATTAGTGTCTTTCCGATTTCCCTCCTCCCTGACCATAGAAATGAATGGTGAGGGCGATGTAATATATAATCGAATTGTTTTGATTATTATTGTTGTTTATTTAAGAGATAGATCCTCCCCATGTTGTGTACTTTATTAAGTTTATGTTCTTTAAAATAAAACCTAATAAAAAAGGAAATGAAAAACATCACAGAGGTGGAATTCATTTAATTGCGCCGTTGTATTTCACAATATTCCCAGATATATGATTGTATATGCCAGATGATTGAATCATACTTCCTGTATCTTATATCTTGTTTAATATCATGTAGAGGTTCTTTATTCATAACGTGTGCATTTGTCCAATAAAAACATGGCGACCTCAAAAGCAACGGTTGCAATCAAAGATGTATAACTCCATTACATGTACAGTACATTCAAATACAACGTTGAGGTACTTGTACTTTACTTAGTAAAGTAAGTATTTTCTTTCTATGTGACTTCATACTTTTACTCCAGTACAGATGAACACATTAATGCTTCAATAATTATAATTCGTTAATATACAAATATTATTCTGCATTATGAGTACTGTAATGTTGGTACTTTAAAACCAATATTATCATAAGATAAAGAAGATAAAAAGTCATAATTAGAACATTCTTATTAGTTATTATATCTAAAAGTCATACTTATAACATCTTATTAGTTATTAGATATAAAAGTCATACTTATAACATCTTATTAGTTATTAGATATAAAAGTCATAATTATAACATCTTATTAGTTATTAGATATAAAAGTCATACTTATAACATTTTATTAGTTATATCTAAAAGTCATAATTATAACATTTTATTAGTTTTTAGATATAAAAGTCATAATTATAACATTTTATTAGTTATTAGATATAAAAGTCATAATTATAACACCTTATTAGTTATTAGATATAAAAGTCAGAATTATAACATCTTATTAGTTATTAGATATAAAAGTCATAATTATAACACCTTATTAGTTATTAGATATAAAAGTCAGAATTATAACATCTTATTAGTTATTAGATATAAAAGTCAGAATTATAACATTTTATTAGTTATTAGATATAAAAGTCAGAATTATAACATCTTGTTAGTTATTAGATATAAAAGTCAGAATTATAACATTTTATTAGTTATTAGATATAAAAGTCAGAATTATAACATCTTATTAGTTATTAGATATAAAAGTCATAATTATAACATCTTATTAGTTATTAGATATAAAAGTCATAATTATAACATCTTATTAGTTATTAGATATAAAAGTCATAATTATAACATTTTATTAGTTATTATATCTAAAAGTCATACTTATAACATTTTATTAGTTATTATATCTAAAAGTCATACTTATAACATCTTATTAGTTATTAGATATAAAAGTCAGAATTATAACATCTTATTAGTTATTAGATATAAAAGTCAGAATTATAACACCTTATTAGTTATTATATTTTTACTACCGAAAATGGGTTTCCATAAAACCAACACCCTTCTTTTAAAAAAACATTTAAAAAACGGAAGTCTCTTTTCTAATCTTTTTTTATTCCTCAAACGCCTCACGAGGACACGCCTCCTCTGCGTAAGGCCGTGACGCCATCCCGTCGCTCCGTCCTCGTGATTGGCCGCTGTGACGCCGGGGTGGAGAGGGGGGCGGGGCGTTGCCGTGGCCGTGGCAGCAGAAGAGAGTCTGAATCAAACAAGCCGCCCTCTCCCCCTCACGGTCGCACGCGCCGCCTCGACGCCACCATGGGCTGCTTCTTCTCCAAGAAGCCGAAGAGGAAGTCCTCCGAGCGGGACGAGCGGCCGCCGACGGCGACGACGACCGCGACGGCAACGGGCAACGCGGTTCCCCTTGGCAACAACACCGAGGAGGCTCCGAAGCAGTACAGCTGGGACACGAGGGAGAAGGTGACGTCATCATCATCATAATGAGTACCGTAATAATATATATTAATAATAACAACAACAGAGGCTCCGTAACAATACACGAGGGAGAACGTGATAATAATAATACAATATAATATATATTAATAATAGTAATAATTGTCAGTAGTAATAATACATTTATTCATTTTTTTTACATTTTTTTAAATTTTTTTTAATATATATATATATATATATATATATATATATATATATATATATATATAATATAATAGTAATAATAATTTCAGCCCTTTAACCCCTTGTAAACGGTCACGTCCAGCTTGCTGCTGTAGATTAGAATATTTAACACTTTTCATCCATCAGTCATCATTAATAATAATACTTTCTTTTAATATAGCGCTTTAAAGGGTTCTCAAAGCACTTGACATGGTACAAAACAAACAATAGAAGCCATAACAAGAGTAAATGTTAAACTGTAAATCATTTGTAATATTTTAACCTGATTTACTGAAAAGCTGCAGATTTGTTTACGTGCTGAGATTCATATATATATATATATATATATATATATATATATTTATTTATTTTACTGCCGTATAAATATATTGACTCACAGTAAATATGCACAATTAAACTCAAACATATAACTGAAGCATGTGAGCAGCACTAGTTCTTTTGATTTTAATGATTTCAATATCTGGATTATTAACGTTTAATGTGAAATGCATATTGTTTTTGTTTCAATAAGAAAATGTACACAATGTTGTTTTAATATATCACTAATGCACGGGAACGTTTGAATGTCGCTGCACAATGAGCAGAAGCAGCGTGAGGAAGTAGTTTGATCCTCTGAACTGAAACCACCACAGAACATTAATAATGAACATTATCAGGGCTGTTTATGACTTATTCTTGCTCATATTATTATATGTCTCTTTACACCGTTTGAGGCTCAGAGCTCCTGAAGCTCGGCCCGCTCACTCTTCTATGATCTCCTTATGGGATTACAACACTGCACTTCACAGCTCTTCTTCCTCTTCTCCTTGTTCTTCTTCTTCTTCTGCTTCAAACTGGTCGGACCACATCAAACACACGAGCATCCGGCTGTGTGAAAGCTTTTAAAGTCGGTTAAAAGACAGAAAGTGAAGTCAGACGTTGTGCACGATGAGGAAGTGTTTGTCTCTTTCACTGCAGTACTAACAGCCCTCCATGCAGTGAAAGTACAGGTATAGACTACATGTTCCTGCTGCACGTTAATCTACAGCAGGAGTACAACATGTACCTCTGGGTTGAAGTACTCCAATGTGTACTTGTACCTTGTGTCACATTGCTTTGAGAACACGCCCCGCAGCGTTCTCCTTTCATTCAGTCTCAATAAAAGTCACGTTTCTTTATCATGTGCATGAAATAAAAAAGCCCAAAGTTGAACTAACCCCGCTGTGGAGCGTACATAGCCGCATAGCGTAGTAGCTGTACGAGGTTCCAGTCTCTCCTTAACCGGGGCGGTCTCTCTCAGGTGGACCCCAAAGACTACATGCTGTCGGGGCTCCGGGACGTGACGGCGGGCCGGCTGCCCGGCTCGCTGAGCGGCCAGCAGTTCGTGATCCAGGAGTGCGAGAACTGCGACATCTACGTGTTCGACCACTCGGCGACCGTCACCGTGGACGACTGCGTGAACTGCCGCGTGTTCCTCGGGCCGGCCAAGGGCAGCGTGTTCTTCCGCGACTGCAAGGACGTCAAGTGCGTGGTCGCCTGCCAGCAGTTCCGCACGCGGGACTGCAAGAAGATGGAGGTGTTCCTGAGCTGCGCCACGCAGCCCATCATCGAGTCCTCCACGGGCATGAAGTTCGGCTGCTTCCAGTACTTCTACCCCGAGCTGGCCTTCCACTTCAAGGACGCCGGGCTGAGCATCTTCAACAACAACTGGAGCAACGTCCACGACTTCACGCCGGTGTCCGGCGAGAACAACTGGAGCCTGCTGCCGGAGACCTCGGCCGTGCTGGACTCGGTGCCCAAGCCGGACCCCGAGTCCGAGTTCAAGGCGGTTCGCATCTCCGCCGACCCCGAACGCAGCATCGTGCCTTTGACGAAGGGGGGCCGGCGAAAGGTCAGCGAAGAGTCCTGCCTCTTCGTCTTCTTCGCTGGAGAATACGCCACCGCCAACGCCCGCAAACTGATCGATGAGGTGAGACTCCTCTGGTTGTATAGAAGTCTATGCTTCATGTGTTAAAGCTGCATTCTCTCTACTGACCACCAGGGGGTGACTCCTCTGGTTGTATAGAAGTCTATGCTTCTTGTGTTAAAGTTGCATTCTCTCTCCTGACCACCAGGGGGCGACTCCTCTGGTTGTATAGAAGTCTATGCTTCATGTGTTAAAGTTGCATTCTCTCTCCTGACCACCAGGGGGCGACTCCTCTGGTTGTATAGAAGTCTATGCTTCATGTGTTAAAGCTGCATTCTCTCTACTGACCACCAGGGGGCGACTCCTCTGGTTGTATAGAAGTCTATGCTTCATGTGTTAAAGCTGCATTCTCTCTCCTGACCACCAGGGGGCGACTCCTCTGGTTGTATAGAAGTCTATGCTTCATGTGTTAAAGCTGCATTCTCTCTCCTGACCACCAGGGGGCGACTCCTCTGGTTGTATAGAAGTCTATGCTTCATGTGTTGAAGCTGCATTCTCTCTCCTGACCACCAGGGGGCGACTCCTCTGGTTGTATAGAAGTCTATGCTTCATGTGTTAAAGCTGCATTCTCTCTCCTGACCACCAGGGGGCGACTCCTCTGATTGTATAGAAGTCTATGCTTCATGTGTTAAAGCTGCATTCTCTCCCCTGACCACCAGGGGGCGACTCCTGGTTGTATAGAAGTCTATATAAATGACTCTACTTCTCTTGATGTATTCCCTCAGTAAACATTGTAAACATTAGTTTTTGGTCTCAATCTCTAGTTCCAAGTCTTCTTCAATACAGCGTGATGTTCATTTAGTAAATTATGGTAATTTAGAGTCAAACAGACCATAAAGCAGGGGATGCTTTAGGGGCGGGGCTACACGGTGATTGACAGGTCGAAACCAGAGACGTATACAGCGTCTGTAAAAGTTGCAGCACTTCCTTGTTCCACACTAATGTTCAGAACTGGTCTCATTACGAGGAACTGGGAGCTTCTGGTTGTCTGGTTCCATATTTCTCACTGAAACGTGAACAATATCGTCTCTTTGAACCTGAAACTGAACAGATTAAGAACTGAAGGCTATCATCAATAAACCTAGTTTAAAACACTGATGTTTTCTGTTCTAGTTATGTATGTATGTGTATATATATATTAGTGTAATATTCTACGAGTGTTCCTGAAGTTGCTCTTTGGTTCTCTATGAAAACATTCCATGGATGTTTGCGTTGTGACCTCATCACAGAGACACACTCCTGCGTGTTGTCTCACTAATTATTGTTCATAAGCTCCAGCGTTGTTATGAAGCTCTTTGTTTCCTCCTGAGGACAGACCTCGGCTCAAGGCTTCGTCCTGGTCCAGACCAAGGAGGTCTCCATGAGACCGGACGACGTGAGCCGGGTGTTCCAGCGCAGTGCCGAGGACCTGGTGGACTACGTCACTAAAGGTACATGTTGTTGTTGTTGTTGTTGTTGTTACATCTGACAACGTGGTTTCATATTTAGAGAGAGACTGGTAAAGAGGGTCCACATTTCATAACTTGTTGTTCTGCTCCTGAAGGTCCCGTCATCGCTCTGGAGCTCAGTGGAGACGGAGTGGTGGAAGCCTGCAGGAGCATCTCCAGAGACGTGTTCAGTGGCACGAAGGTCTGCAGAGCGCTGAGTAACCATAACAATAATACTAATATATACATATATTATAATATCTTTCTTTTCTTTTCCCAGGTCTTCGTCTCCGATAACAAAAGCACTTCCTCTCGAGACGTCGACAGCTTCTTCAACTTCGCCGACATGCAGATGGGCTTGTGAGCGGCCGGGTTTCCAGACGAAGCGGATTCCCCTGAACGCCTCCTCGCCGGTTGAGTACGAGCAGCCTGTTTTTAATCCGGCAAAAAAAAATTGCGCAATGATGAATTTTAAGGACCAGGTTTTGATGAAGAACCCCAGCCCCCCCCCCCCCCCCCCCCCCCACAGCACCATCGCTGAGAGTGCTGTGAATATTTATATTTCTTATGAATGTATTCGGTTGCTTTTATAGATTTGTGAATGTAGCTCTTTAGCTGTAAATGTAAAATAAATTTTAATATAAAACTTTGTTTTTCTAAACTGAAACCGAAAAAAAACACGAGCAAACAAATGCCTGAGGGGAAATATTTTATAGATATGTTTGTGTGAGTGTGTACAGTGATTCCAGATGTATGTTAGGCCAAAGGTGACTGTGTGTGTGTGTGTGTGTGTTGTAGATGGTGTTGTGACGTAGCCAACTCATGTGATCATCTTCATTTTGTAATATGTGTTTTATACTCTGCTGAATGTTTTCTATACCGACACAAATTCATGTTCTTTATTATATTTTTTGTCTTTGGGGAAAAGTTTAATTAGACTGACTTTGTGTTAAAAGACTTTTCCACAATAATCCTCAGTTGAGTTTCTCTTATCAGTAAAAACACAGATTTAAAGGGCCAGTACCGATGTTCTGAAGGGTGTGTGATAGGTGAGCAGCGTGATGTTCAGACTCCATTCATGAAACATGGTTCAACCTCTGAGCTCAGGAGCTGCTGGTCTCCTGTTGGTGTGTTGATGTTGTTGTCAATGGGGTCTGGTGTCGGCTTCAGTTCCTCTTAAAGGGGATGTCCTGGTTCCTCTTAAAGGGATGAGCGATCCCTTCAAGAGGGACGTCCTGGTTCCTCTTAAAGGGATGAGCGAACCCTTCAAGAGGGCAGCCTGGTTCCTCTTAAAGGGATGAGCGAACCCTTCAAGAGGGACGTCCTGGTTCCTCTTAAAGGGATGAGCGAACCCTTCAAGAGGGCAGCCTGGTTCCTCTTAAAGGGATGAGCGAACCCTTCAAGAGGGACGTCCTGGTTCTTCTTAAAGGGATGAGCGAACCCTTCAAGAGGGACGTCCTGGTTCCTCTTAAAGGGATGAGCGAACCCTTCAAGAGGGACGTCCTGGTTCCTCTTAAAGGGATGAGCGAACCCTTCAAGAGGGACGTCCTGGTTCTTCTTAAAGGGATGAGAGTCCTGGTTCCTCTTTTGTGAAGAACTCCCAAAGTTCAGCTGTGAAAGGGTTTTGTTTGTGTTGAGCTGGTGAAATTACTTTATTATTTCCCCCTTTTTAAAAATGTTTTGCTCATCTGTGATTTTAAGCAACAAACAAAGCGAAATCTCAACGATGTTTTTGTTTTGTTTCCTTTAAGATAAATAGACAGCGGGTCGTCCTGTGATGTACTTTTTGTATTTGTACACCTTTTGTACTCGAGCACAGTTTCCGTGTCCGTCTGTGACTTTAAAAATGACTTCCTGTCTTTATAGAGCGACACATTAAAGCTGGAGGACGCCTGGAAGCTCGTCTGGTTATTTAACGTCAGAGGACTTTATATCATTTACTTTGTGAACTGTAGATTATATATTTAGTGAGTTTAAACTCGCTGTTCTTCAAGATGCTTATCATCACTACCATCTATCTATATAGTGTATATATTATTGTAGAGTAACACAAGAGCCAGTGAGTTCATCTCTCTGCAAAAGGGGGCAGCAGAGCAACATGCAAACTACCGTTAAAGCCCAAAATGAAGACTTTTGAGGACTTTATTCTGTTTTTTTAATGGTGTATTTCAATTCAACTTAATGTGTAGCCCCATAAATACCACACATAAAAACGCTTCAACTAGAATAAGTAAAGTGGAATTAGAGTAAAAGTAAAAGAGCAGTACGAGTTATTTCAGATTCTGTTTATTAATACAACATAAGCTGAATACATTTTTTTATCAGGTGCAACATAAGTAATAATTATAATACAATAATGCATGTTATTCTGAATGAGTGCTTTTGCTACTGTAAGTGTATTTTCATGCCGAGAGTTTTTAATGTAAAGATCTGAGTTCTTCCTCCACCACTGGAGGTTAGCGCCAGTCGACAAATCGAGCGCACCCAGGCTGGAGGGAACGTGGCGGGCTTTAGGACCCGGCGGGCGGCGCGGTACAATAGAGCCGTTGTGCCGTGGTGGTGGATCGACTGCTGCCCAGGAGATCCCCTCTGTGGTCGGATACAAACCCCCGGATTTACCCGGAGAGTAGAACCAGAGCCTCGGTTGTTTCTACAGGTACATGTTGGACGCGGTGTCCGGGCGGATATGTGGCTGGAATAAAGCGGACAGCGGCGCGTGGACTGGAGGTAAAACCCGGGGGAAGGGAGGTGAAACAATATGCGCGTGTGTTCGGGGAAGGGGGCTGAGAGAGGCAGGCTTTATCCCGGATGGTCGATCCAGGCCACGGGGCCTTCTCTCCCGCCCTCTCCGAGGCGCTACATGCTAGCGGCCGTTAGCTTAGCTTAGCGCGCGCCGGTCCGATAGCGAACGTTCCGACAGCGAGCAACGGCCGAGCTCGCGAGCTTGTTTCTCCTTAATGGATCTAGGAAGTGACATCTTTGTGTGCGCGTGCTGGCGGCGCCACGGCCGGTCCCCCGCAGCCTGCAGCCCGCGAGAGGCCCGGATGTTAGCGCGCGTGCGCGTGTGAGAGGAAGCTGGAGTTAGCTTCACATTCGCAGCTTCCGATCCGTCAGTTACGGGACATTTACTTAACTTTGCTTTTAATTCATGGAGGATTTAATTCATGGAACATCATTTATTAAATCTGGACTAACACAAACTGCTCTTTTACTCAAATAAATTATAGTTCAACCGTTGCAGATTAAAAAAAAAACGTCAATACTATTCCATTGTTATGGCATAATATAATATTACATCTTCAAAAAACAAACACAAGAGGACAAATATACATTTATAATAAAAGTGATAATGATGTTACACATGTTTACATGTATTTCATCGTATATAATTGATGTATTTAATGTACTAATATCTGTGTACTGACCACCCAGAGAGCCCTTTATGAGGAATGTCAAACTTTATTGTGTATATTAATGAAATAAACAGGATGATCACACATAAAGGGCTCTCTGGTGGTCAGTACTCAGGTATTAGTGAATTAAATACAATATACGATGAAATGCATGTAAACAAGGAGGACCCAAAATCCTCTGTGTGATGTCATATTACACTGATCAATGTAATAGTTGAGAGTTTATAGGTTAATTATTGCAGCGCTTATATATATATATATATATATATATATATATATATATATATATAAAACAAATTACCATTTTGAAAAATATAACGTGTGTATTTTGCAGCTTTAGCAATAATTATAATATTATAATAATTTGCCTACACTGTGATATTTAGGCCCTGGGTCACTTCATATCTTTTCCTTTACACCTTCATCGTTCTGCTCGACGTATATTTCTGATTTGTTCAATAAAAAAATAAAATGGCGTTTGTTCCCGGTTGCTTTTCATTTGTGAATGTGTAGGGATTTATTCTTTATTGAAATACCTCCCCTCCCCCTCTTCCTCCCCCTCTTCCTCAGGATGTTACAGGATGAAGCGTCTCAGGTCGTCGAGCAGCAGCGACAGTTCTGACAACGAGAGTGAGTCTCCAGCGTGAAGCCGGTTCTCCTCCTTTGGGTTCTGTTCACTCCTCTCCTTCCTCCTCCTTTGGGTTCTCTTGTTCACTCCTCTCCTTCCTCCTCCTTTGGGTTCTGTTGTTCACTCCTCTCCTTCCTCCTCCTTTGGGTTCTGTTGTTCTCTCCTCTCCTTCCTTATCCTTTGGGTTCTGTTGTTCACTCCTCTCCTTCCTTTTGGGTTCTGTTGTTCACTCCTCTCCTTCCTTTTGGGTTCTGTTGTTCACTCCTCTCCTTCCTCCTTTGGGTTCTGTTGTTCACTCCTCTCCTTCCTCCCCCTTTGGGTTCTGATGTTCACTCCTCTCCTTCCTCCTCCTTTGGGTTCTGTTGTTCACTCCTCTCCTTCCTCCTCCTTTGGGTTCTGTTGTTCACTCCTCTCCTTCCTCCTCCTTTGGGTTCTGTTGTTCACTCCTCTCCTTCCTCCTCCTTTGGGTTCTGTTGTTCACTCCTCTCCTTCCTCCTCCTTTGGGTTCTGTTGTTCACTCCTCTCCTTCCTCCTCCTTTGGGTTCTGTTGTTCACTCCTCTCCTTCCTCCTTTGGGTTCTGTTGTTCACTCCTCTCCTTCCTCCTCCTTTGGGTTCTGTTGTTCACTCCTCTCCTTCCTCCTCCTTTGGGTTCTGTTGTTCACTCCTCTCCTTCCTCCTCCTTTGGGTTCTGTTGTTCTCTCCTCTCCTTCCTTATCCTTTGGGTTCTGTTGTTCACTCCTCTCCTTCCTTTTGGGTTCTCTTGTTCACTCCTCTCCTTCCTCCTCCTTTGGGTTCTGTTGTTCACTCCTCTCCTTCCTCCTCCTTTGGGTTCTGTTGTTCACTCCTCTCCTTCCTCCTCCTTTGGGTTCTGTTGTTCACTCCTCTCCTTCCTCCTACTTTGGGTTCTGTTGTTCTCTCCTTCCTCCTCCTTTGGGTTCTGTTGTTCACTCCTCTCCTTCCTTATCCTTTGGGTTCTGTTGTTACCTCCTCTCCTTACTTTTGGGTTCTGTTGTTCACTCCTCTCCTTCCTCCTCCTTTGGGTTCTGTTGTTCACTCCTCTCCTTCCTCCTCCTTTGGGTTCTGTTCACTCCTCTCCTTCCTCCTCCTTTGGGTTCTGTTGTTCTCTCCTTCCTCCTCCTTTGGGTTCTGTTGTTCACTCCTCTCCTTCCTTCTCCTTTGGGTTCTGTTGTTCACTCCTCTCCTTCCTTCTCCTTTGGGTTCTGTTGTTCACTCCTCTCCTTCCTTTTGGGTTCTGTTGTTCACTCCTCTCCTTCCTTTTGGGTTCTGTTGTTCACTTCCTCTCCTTCCTCCTCCTTTGGGTTCTGTTGTTCACTCCTCTCCTTCCTTTTGGGTTCTGTTGTTCACTCCTCTCCTTCCTCCTCCTTTGGGTTCTGTTGTTCACTCCTCTCCTTCTTTCTCCTTTGGGTTCTGTTGTTCACTCCTCTCCTTCCTTCTCCTTTGGGTTCTGTTGTTCACTCCTCTCCTTCCTTTTGGGTTCTCTTGTTCACTCCTCTCCTTCCTCCTCCTTTGGGTTCTGTTGTTCACTCCTCTCCTTCCTTTTGGGTTCTGTTGTTCACTCCTCTCCTTCCTCCTCCTTTGGGTTCTGTTGTTCACTCCTCTCCTTCCTTTTGGGTTCTGTTGTTCACTCCTCTCCTTCCTTTTGGGTTCTGTTGTTCACTCCTCTCCTTCCTTTTGGGTTCTGTTGTTCACTCCTCTCCTTCCTCCTCCTTTGGGTTCTGTTGTTCACTCCTCTCCTTCCTCCTCCTTTGGGTTCTGTTGTTCACTCCTCTCCTTCCTTTTGGGTTCTGTTGTTCACTCCTCTCCTTCCTTTTGGGTTCTGTTGTTCACTCCTCTCCTTCCTCCTCCTTTGGGTTCTGTTGTTCACTCCTCTCCTTCCTCCTCCTTTGGGTTCTCTTGTTCACTCCTCTCCTTCCTCCTCCTTTGGGTTCTGTTGTTCACTCCTCTCCTTCCTCCTCCTTTGGGTTCTCTTGTTCACATCCTCTCCTTCCTCCTCCTTTGGGCTCTCTTGTTCACTCCTCTCCTTCCTCCTCCTTTGGGTTCTGTTGTTCACTCCTCTCCTTCCTCCTCCTTTGGGTTCTCTTGTTCACTCCTCTCCTTCCTCCTCCTTTGGGTTCTCTTGTTCACTCCTCTCCTTCCTCCTCCTTTGGGTTCTCTTGTTCACTCCTCTCCTTCCTCCTCCTTTGGGTTCTCTTGTTCACTCCTCTCCTTCCTCCTCCTTTGGGTTCTGTTGTTCACTCCTCTCCTTCCTCCTCCTTTGGGTTCTGTTGTTCACTCCTCTCCTTCCTCCCCCTTTGGGTTCTGATGTTCACTCCTCTCCTTCCTCCTCCTTTGGGTTCTGTTGTTCACTCCTCTCCTTCCTCCTCCTTTGGGTTCTGTTGTTCACTCCTCTCCTTCCTCCTCCTTTGGGTTCTGTTGTTCACTCCTCTCCTTCCTCCTCCTTTGGGTTCTGTTGTTCACTCCTCTCCTTCCTCCTCCTTTGGGTTCTGTTGTTCACTCCTCTCCTTCCTCCTCCTTTGGGTTCTGTTGTTCACTCCTCTCCTTCCTCCTTTGGGTTCTGTTGTTCACTCCTCTCCTTCCTCCTCCTTTGGGTTCTGTTGTTCACTCCTCTCCTTCCTCCTCCTTTGGGTTCTGTTGTTCACTCCTCTCCTTCCTCCTCCTTTGGGTTCTGTTGTTCTCTCCTCTCCTTCCTTATCCTTTGGGTTCTGTTGTTCACTCCTCTCCTTCCTTTTGGGTTCTCTTGTTCACTCCTCTCCTTCCTCCTCCTTTGGGTTCTGTTGTTCACTCCTCTCCTTCCTCCTCCTTTGGGTTCTGTTGTTCACTCCTCTCCTTCCTCCTCCTTTGGGTTCTGTTGTTCACTCCTCTCCTTCCTCCTACTTTGGGTTCTGTTGTTCTCTCCTTCCTCCTCCTTTGGGTTCTGTTGTTCACTCCTCTCCTTCCTTATCCTTTGGGTTCTGTTGTTCACTCCTCTCCTTCCTTTTGGGTTCTGTTGTTCACTCCTCTCCTTCCTCCTCCTTTGGGTTCTGTTGTTCACTCCTCTCCTTCCTCCTCCTTTGGGTTCTGTTCACTCCTCTCCTTCCTCCTCCTTTGGGTTCTGTTGTTCTCTCCTTCCTCCTCCTTTGGGTTCTGTTGTTCACTCCTCTCCTTCCTTCTCCTTTGGGTTCTGTTGTTCACTCCTCTCCTTCCTTCTCCTTTGGGTTCTGTTGTTCACTCCTCTCCTTCCTTTTGGGTTCTGTTGTTCACTCCTCTCCTTCCTTTTGGGTTCTGTTGTTCACTCCTCTCCTTCCTCCTCCTTTGGGTTCTGTTGTTCACTCCTCTCCTTCCTTTTGGGTTCTGTTGTTCACTCCTCTCCTTCCTCCTCCTTTGGGTTCTGTTGTTCACTCCTCTCCTTCTTTCTCCTTTGGGTTCTGTTGTTCACTCCTCTCCTTCCTTCTCCTTTGGGTTCTGTTGTTCACTCCTCTCCTTCCTTTTGGGTTCTCTTGTTCACTCCTCTCCTTCCTCCTCCTTTGGGTTCTGTTGTTCACTCCTCTCCTTCCTTTTGGGTTCTGTTGTTCACTCCTCTCCTTCCTCCTCCTTTGGGTTCTGTTGTTCACTCCTCTCCTTCCTTTTGGGTTCTGTTGTTCACTCCTCTCCTTCCTTTTGGGTTCTGTTGTTCACTCCTCTCCTTCCTTTTGGGTTCTGTTGTTCACTCCTCTCCTTCCTCCTCCTTTGGGTTCTGTTGTTCACTCCTCTCCTTCCTCCTCCTTTGGGTTCTGTTGTTCACTCCTCTCCTTCCTTTTGGGTTCTGTTGTTCACTCCTCTCCTTCCTTTTGGGTTCTGTTGTTCACTCCTCTCCTTCCTCCTCCTTTGGGTTCTGTTGTTCACTCCTCTCCTTCCTCCTCCTTTGGGTTCTCTTGTTCACTCCTCTCCTTCCTCCTCCTTTGGGTTCTGTTGTTCACTCCTCTCCTTCCTCCTCCTTTGGGTTCTCTTGTTCACTCCTCTCCTTCCTCCTCCTTTGGGCTCTCTTGTTCACTCCTCTCCTTCCTCCTCCTTTGGGTTCTGTTGTTCACTCCTCTCCTTCCTCCTCCTTTGGGTTCTCTTGTTCACTCCTCTCCTTCCTCCTCCTTTGGGTTCTCTTGTTCACTCCTCTCCTTCCTCCTCCTTTGGGTTCTCTTGTTCACTCCTCTCCTTCCTCCTCCTTTGGGTTCTCTTGTTCACTCCTCTCCTTCCTCCTCCTTTGGGTTCTGTTGTTCACTCCTCTCCTTCCTTCTCCTTTGGGTTCTCTTGTTCACTCCTCTCCTTCCTCCTCCTTTGGGTTCTCTTGTTCACTCCTCTCCTTCCTCCTCCTTTGGGTTCTCTTGTTCACTCCTCTCCTTCCTCCTCCTTTGGGTTCTCTTGTTCACTCCTCTCCTTCCTCCTCCTTTGGGTTCTGTTGTTCACTCCTCTCCTTCCTCCTCCTTTGGGTTCTCTTGTTCACTCCTCTCCTTCCTCCTCCTTTGGGTTCTGTTG
This sequence comes from Cyclopterus lumpus, assembly GCF_009769545.1. Lineage (NCBI taxonomy): Eukaryota > Metazoa > Chordata > Actinopteri > Perciformes > Cyclopteridae > Cyclopterus > Cyclopterus lumpus. The sequence goes on along the minus strand of NC_046969.1, from coordinate 26,699,896 downwards.
TTCACTCCTCTCCTTCCTCCTCCTTTGGGTTCTGTTGTTCACTCCTCTCCTTCCTCCTCCTTTGGGTTCCTTTTGTTCTCTTCATTCACACTCCTCTCTTCCTCCGTCAGGTCCCTCCACCTCCTTCTGCTCCTCTAACAAGTATGGAGGTGGCAAACCCGAAGCTCCGGCCTCCACCCAGAAGAAACCGGCTGAGGTGAGTTCCCTGGCTGTCGGCGCTGCGCTCCTGGTAGCTGGTGAGGACCGCCGTCTCACTCCTGTGTTCGTGTGCCCCCCCCTCAGGTCTTCAGGAAAGACCTGATCAGCGCCATGAAGCTGCCCGACTCCCACCACGTGTCCCCGGAGGACTACTACCTGCTGGCGGACGCCTGGAAGCAGGAGTGGGAGAAGGGGGTCCAGGTGCTGGCGAGTCCGGACACCATCCCGGAGCCGTCCGTCAGGTAAGGCTGACCCACCTGTGAGGCGACGAAGAGGGCTAAATAGGCTTCGGTAGCACTCATGGTCATTTTACATTGATCGTCACAGAATAAACAGGAAGTCACAGAGAGGTACATTTTGTTGGATCTGTAGCATACCTTTATAATATAATATAATATATTGTGTGTGTGTGTATATATATATTATTATTATTATTATCACCCACAACAGGTTTGTGCGTTTAGAGAATAAACATTCTTTGCACAACACAAGACCAAAAGCAAATATTAAAGTGTTAAATATTACAATTACACAGAAAATGAAAACATTTATTTTATTTAAACTCTAATTCAAGATAGCAGCCATATAAAAATGTACCAATTAACTCATTAACTCTCAGAATAAAGCTGACAGGTGGGCGTTTCCCATCATGCACTGGGCCTCTGGACTAGATTCTCCCAGGAAATCCAAAGACTCTTTAAAAGCTCATGAACGCTTCATTCTGTGACAGAGACCATGAAACCTGGTCTGGCCCAATCCGGTCTAGATTATAAGAGAAGTCCAGGACTCTTTACTTCCTGTTGTGTGAATGAAACGTATAGTCCTGATCCTGACTGCTGGTCTCTCCTGGTCTTCAGAGTCATGGAGGAGAAGCCCAAAGAGGTCCTCTACACCCACCAGAGGAAGCACATCCAGTGCTCGGGCCGGGAGTCCACGGAGCCGGGCTACGTGGACATCAAGGAGCTGGCCGAGGCCATGTGCCGCTACGACCTGGACGACATGGACCTCCACTGGCTGCAGGCCCTCAACAGGGCGCTGGACCGCATGGGTAGGGGACTAGGTCTCCAGCTGCTTCCTGGCTCCAGAAAACTGCTTTTTATTTACTGAGTGAAGGAAGCTGAGATGTTTTATCTCTTCATTCAGTTCAGTTTATTTCGTACAGCCCAAAATCACAAATCACAAACTCCCCTCAGAGGGCTTTACAGTCTGAACACATACGACATCCCTGACCTTTGACCTCACGTCGGAGCAGGAGCAACTCTCAAAGAAACAACCTTTCAGGGGAAAACACAGCCCTGCACATACCTGCATGTTCCTACACACAAGTCTCCTTATTTGTATTTATTATTAACGAGACAGTTCCGTGTGCAGGGGAGGAGCCCGTGGACGAGCTGACGATGGAGCGCGCCATGGAGGCCCTGGAGGGCCGTTGCCACGACAACATGAACCACGCCATCGAGACGGTGGAGGGCCTCGGGATCGAGTACGACGAGGACGTGATCTGCGACGTGTGCCGCTCCCCCGACAGCGAGGAGGGCAACGACATGGTGTTCTGTGACAAGTGCAACATCTGCGTGCACCAGGTGACGCACGCCGCTCGTAACGCATGACCTCACAGTTGAATCCTTGTTGTTCTTTATGCTAATAATCAATAATAACCTCTCCCCTCAGGCCTGCTATGGAATCGTCAAAGTGCCCGTCGGGAACTGGCTGTGCAGGACGTGCGTCCTCGGCATCGACCCTCAGTGCCTCCTCTGTCCTCAGAAGGGCGGGGCCATGAAGGCCACTCGAGCCGGCACCAAGTGGGCTCATGTGAGCTGTGCTCTGTGGATCCCCGAGGTACACACACACACACACACACACACACACACACCTCTAGGGGAGCGTTGAATAACCTCACCGTGCCTTCTCAGGTGAGCATCGCGTGCCCCGAGAGGATGGAGCCCATCACCAAAGTGTCCCACATCCCTCCGAGCCGCTGGTCGCTCATCTGCAGTTTGTGTAAATGGAAGACGGGCGCTTGCATCCAGGTGAGAGATGATGGTGGTTATGAAGGATTATGTGGTAAATAATGTTATTAATGAGCTTTAATTCATCTAATATCTGTTTTATATTCATGAGAAAACATCTGGATTAATTCTAGTTCACCACCAACGCTACGTTTTACTAGATTACACCTGAATGCATCATGAGAACGTGATCATTTACCTTCAGCCAGTACTCATGTTCACTCAGCGGAGCCTGAACGCATCATCATGTAACTGTGAACTTCCACTGGTTCTCTGTTAGTGGTGCTGCTAACGTTACTAGCTAACGTTACTAGGTAACGTTACTAGCTCTCCTGTTGGTCCAAACACTGATTGGTTGTTTACAATATCGCGATATGTTTGTTTATGATGCCCCGCCCCCTCAGTGCTCGGTGAAGAACTGCACCACCCCCTTCCACGTGACGTGCGCCTTTGAGCACAGCCTGGAGATGAAGACCATCCTGGACGAAGGCGACGAGGTGAAATTCAAGTCGTACTGCCTGAAGCACAGCCAGCCGAAGGCCGGGGAGGCCGGCCTGAGCCCGGCTCGCGCCAAGCCCGCCGGCGACGCCCAGAAGGGGGGCCAGCGGGCTCAGAGGCTGCAGGAGCTGGAGGAGGAGTTCTACACCCTGGTCCAGCAGGAGGACCTGTCCCGGGCCCTCGGGCTGCCGGCGCGCCTGCTGGACTTCATCTGTCAGTACTGGAAGCTGAAGAGGAGAGCCAACTTCAACAGAGCCCTGCTGCCCCCCAAGGAGGACGAGGAGAACCTGGTGCTGCAGCCGCAGGAGGACAGCATCCACACCCGCATGAGGATGTTCATGCACCTGAGACAGGACCTGGAGAGGGTGGGTCACATGACTCGTACTATTTATTTATTTATTCTTACACTCTCTAATCCATCGTGACCGTCTTTGTGTCTGCAGGTGAGGAACTTGTGCTACATGGTGAGCCGGCGGGAGAAGCTGAAGGTGCTGCAGAGCAAAGCCCAGGAGCAGATGTTCAACCTGCACGTGAAGCTGCTGAACCAGGAGCTGGCCGCCGGTGAGCCGCCCGTCCGCCGCACGCCGCCGCGTTCCGTTGGAGTCGCAGCCTGAACATGTTCTGCTGTCTCTGTCTTCAGGTCTCCCCTCTTCGTCTCCGGCCGACGGCCTGCTGTTCCGGCCTCCTCCGCGCATCACTCTGAAGCTCAAGATGCCAAAACCCTCCGGTCTGGGAAACGGCTCCAAGTCCGGCAACGGGCCGCTGTGCCCGGACAACAGCGGCAACGTGGCGGAGGGCGAGGGCCTGGGCCAGGGGAAGCCCCAGCTGCACGGCCGCGGCCGGCGGGAGGAGCGCGCCAACGGCCGGCTGTCGGCCTCCAGCCACTCGCGCAGCCCGGCCGCGCTGCCCGGCGGCAAGCCGCTGGCGCTGCACGCCGCGCTGCACGCCGCCCACTCGTCCAACGGCAAGCCGGACCAGGACCGCAAGGCCAACGGCCTCTCGGAGAAGTCGGCGGCGCAGAAGGACAGTTCCTGCCAGACGCCCGGCGACCGGGACGCCTCGAGTCCGGCTCTGGACAAGACCGGCTTACGCAAGTCCGCCATGGAGCACTTCGGCAGGTCCTTCAAGGAGGCCACCATCAACCTGGTACGGACCACGGAGGACTTGCGGGCCTCCGACAAACTGTCCCGGAAGGGCTCGGCCAAGGAGAGACTGTGGGCCAAGCCCGAGCACCGGGCGCGGGGTGGCCGGGCGCACCAGGACAACGACGGCTACTGCCCGGACCTGGAGCTCAGCGACTCGGAGCCGGAGGCCAAAGGCCGGCGGCAGGGCGGCCCGCCTCAGCCGGACGGCGCCGGGAAGGGGGTCGGCCGCGGGAAGCAGTCGCTGGGCTCCAGACACGCCATGCAGAGGTGACGGCCGTTCGTGGACTCCGTCCTCCCCCAAGTGCCAAGACGCGTCAGGGACCGGGACCAGGGCCAAACCGGGACCAGGACCAAACCAGGACCCGGAGGGCGCTGCAGAGGATGCGTGAAGGGTTGGTGGGACTCGTAGAGAGGAGCCCTCTTCTGAGATTATCATCGTTTGCCTTTCATTGTGACTAGAAATACATTTTGTACTCTGCACAACTTTGTACCCCCCCCCCCCCCCCCCCCTCTCTCTGAATCACACGTGCTCCACTTTATTGAGACTTATTGAGACCTTAAATCTGACTTCAAACCGTCTTCGTTCACGTGCATCAAATATTCCAGTTTGTTGTTTTCCTATTAATCCGGTTAATGAAGATTCATGTTCCCGTTATTATTCAGGTTAATGTAGAACATCTTCATCTTCATCATGATCCTGTTGACATGAAACACTTCATCCTTCACTAGAACTACAGACGACATGTGTACAATCAGAGTATTATGGTCTGCAGAGTATTTGGTGCATGTAAACGGACTGCAGCTCTTTGTTTCCTCTCTGCTGTTGAAGCGACCCGGTGACCTTTTCTTGACCTTTTCTTGACCTTTTCTTGACCTTTTATTCTTTCCTGCGTTAGTCGAGTAGTAATTTAGTTTGAACAGAAACAAAAACACAGTTTAACACTATTAGTCTGTTTTTAGTTGTTTTGTTTCGTTGGACTCAAAGTCTGAAGCAGACGTGTGAAACGGGGGACGCCAGGTCACGCGGTCAGTGACTCCGGGTCACGCGGTCAGTGACTCCGGGTCACGCGGTCAGTGACTCCGGGTCACGCTGTCAGTGACTCCGGGTCACGCTGTCAGTGACTCCGGGTCACGCTGTCAGTGACTCCGGGTCACGCGGTCAGTGACCCTGGGTCACGCTGTCAGTGACCCTGGGTCACGCTGTCAGTGACTCCGGGTCACGCGGTCAGTGACCCTGGGTCACGCTGTCAGTGACCCTGGGTCACGCTGTCAGTGACTCCGGGTCACGCTGTCAGTGACTCCGGGTCACGCTGTCAGTGACTCCGGGTCACGCGGTCAGTGACCCTGGGTCACGCTGTCAGTGACTCCGGGTCACGCTGTCAGTGACTCCGGGTCACGCTGTCAGTGACCCTGGGTCACGCGGTCAGTGACCCCGGGTCACGCGGTCAGTGACTCCGGGTCACGCGGTCAGTGACTCCGGGTCACACGGTCTGGGTCAGTGACCCCGGGTCACACGGTCTGGGTCAGTGACCCCGGGTCACGCGGTCAGTGACCCCGGGTCACGCGGTCAGTGACTCCGGGTCACATGGTCAGTGACTCCGGGTCACACGGTCAGTGACTCCGGGTCACACGGTCAGTGACCCCGGGTCACACGGTCAGTGACTCCGGGTCACATGGTCAGCCTTCATGCCGCCGTCTTGTTTTGTTTTGATAATAAATAACTGGTTCACTACTTCTGGACGTCGTCACCGTTCTTTGTGTCGACTCATTTTTACCTCAAAAAATACTTTATTATTATTATTATTATTATTATTATTATTATTTTCATTGGGTGAATATAATATTTATTGAATGAATAATCAGACCTTCATTTGGGTTTTATTATATTCAGTTATTCAAGTTCTGTGCGATATTAATGAAGTGTGTTTGTGTGAGCTTCCTTAAAGGGCCAGTACCGATGTTCTGAAGTGTTTCTGTGAGCTTCCTTAAAGGGCCAGTACCGATGTTCTGAAGTGTTTCTATGAGCTTCCTTAAAGGTCCAGTACCGATGTTCTGAAGTGTTTCTGTGAGCTTCCTTAAAGGGCCAGTACCGATGTTCTGAAGTGTTTCTGTGAGCTACCTTAAAGGGCCAGTACCGATGTTCTGAAGTGTTTCTGTGAGCTTCCTTAAAGGTCCAGTACCGATGTTCTGAAGTGTTTCTATGAGCTTCCTTAAAGGGCCAGTACCGATGTTCTGAAGTGTTTCTATGAGCTTCCTTAAAGGGCCAGTACCGATGTTCTGAAGTGTTTCTGTGAGCTTCCTTAAAGGGCCAGTACCGATGTTCTGAAGTGTTTCTATGAGCTTCCTTAAAGGGCCAGTACCGATGTTCTGAAGTGTTTCTGTGAGCTTCCTTAAAGGGCCAGTACCGATGTTCTGAAGTGTTTCTATGAGCTTCCTTAAAGGGCCAGTACCGACGTTCTGAAGTGTTTCTGTGAGCTTCCTTAAAGGACCAGTACCGATGTTCTGAAGTGTTTCTGTGAGCTTCCTTAAAGGGCCAGTACCGATGTTCTGAAGTGTTTCTATGAGCTTCCTTAAAGGGCCAGTACCGATGTTCTGAAATGTTTCTGTGAGCTTCCTTAAAGGGCCAGTACCGATGTTCTGAAGTGTTTCTGTGAGCTTCCTTGGATGCACCTGCTGGTGTGTTGGTGTTGTTCCTTTGGATGACCTCTAGGTGGCAGCCTCGCTCAAAACACAGCTGTTCATTAAGTTATTACGTTTTTAGTGTGTTTGTTATGAGCTTTCTTAAAACTGACATGTTAACTAAGAAGGAAAAACGTGTTATTAATAACATAATATAATTGGGTTACTTTACAAAATAAAATAGAAATGTGTACAAATAAATACCCTAAAATATATTACAAATATTTTTTGTTATAATATATATATTTGTTAAACGAATATATATATTAATATATATACACATATTCATATGTTACTAATATACATATGTATGTTAAATATATATTTGTATTAATGTTAAATACATAAAATATATATTAATGTCAAATATATATTTATTTTAAATATGTATATGTATTTATGTTAAATATATATATATATTTATTATATTTTATTATTTATGTTAAATATATATATTATGTTTTATAAATTATTATGAATGATTGTTCTGTTCATTCAGGTTTGCGCAGTAGAATCTTTAATAAATGAAGACGTCAGTTTGTTTTTCTCCAAATATGAAAACCTCAAATGTTCTAATGGTGAGAACGAGTCGTTGTAACACCGCGAGTGGCCACCAGGAGGCGCCGGCTCTCCACGATGGAAACATTCAGCGATTTTAAATAATTAAAACTTTTGCTTCAGTTTCGAGCCACAGGAGCAACATTTAATTCATCAATATTTAATATTGATCGTTATAGTATTATTGTTGGTGTCTTTGCAAAGATAAAGAAATCGGGACCGTATATTAATGTTTTACTTATTTTAGCCAAATTCTTTATTCATCAGGCAAAATATTAAATAATAGAAAAACATATCGATGCACAACTGTAATAAAACTGTATTAAGTCCCAGAAATAATACAATAATTTTACTATTATCATTATCCGATCCTTCCGACATTTTCTAAAATTTTAACTTTTTAAATTTATTTAATTTATGCTATGATTTTCTTTTTCTGAAATAATAATGTTATTGTACATTTTTTTTCTAAATGTTTTGAATATTATGCCTAATTAGTAAGTGATGCTGCTGAGCCACACATAGTATATGTATATAAATATAATATAATATTAAACAGTATGTATATAAATATACATACTGTTTAATTCGGAGGGCGCTTGAAGAGGAGCGAGTCTGCGTCTGCTGATCTGATCTCTCCTCCCTCCTTTCTTCCTCTCCTCCCTCCTTTCCTCCTCTCCTCCCTCCTTTCTTCCTCTCCTCCCTCCTTTCCTCCTCTCCTCCCTCCTTTCCTCCTCTCCTCCCTCCTCTCCTCGCTCCTTTCCTCCCTCCTCCTCCCTCCTCCCTCCCTCCTCCCTCCCTCCTTTCCTCCCTCCTCCCTCCCTCCTCCCTCCCTCCTTTCTTTCCTCCTCTGCTCCCTCCTTTCCTCCCTCCGCTCCTCCCTCCTTTCCTCCTCTCCTCCCTCCTTTCTTTCCTCCTCCTTCCTCCCTCCTCTCTCCTCCTCCTCCCCCCTCCCTCCCTCCTTTCTTTCCTCCTCCCTCTGCTCCTCCCTCCTTTCTTTCCTCCCTCCTTTCTTCCCTCCTCCCTCCTCTCTCCTCCTCCTCCCTGTCCCCTCCCTCCTTTCTTCCCTCCTCCCTCCTCCTCCCTCCTTTCTTCCCTCCTCCCTCCTCTCTCCTCCTCCTCCCTCCCTCCTTTCTTTCCTCCTCCCTCCTCCCTCCCTCCTTTCTTCCCTCCCTCCTTTCTTTCCTCCCTCCCTCCTTTCTTTCCTCCTCCCTCCCTCCTCTCTCCTCCTCCTCCCTCCCTCCTTTCTTTCCTCCTCCCTCCTCCCTCCCTCCTTTCTTCCCTCCCTCCTTTCTTTCCTCCCTCCCTCCCTCCTCTCTCCTCCTCCCTCCTCTCTCCTCCTCCCTCCTCCCTCCTTTCTTTCCTCCTCCCCCTCGCACGCTCTGCGCCTCGGGACACCGACCGACACCACCCGGTGACCGGAGCAGCTCGGCTCTCCCGTCGCTGCACCTGCAGCAGATCGCACGCGCGGATGTTCCACCGATGGGTGATCGATACGGACATCCGGGTCCCTCCGGCCTCGTCGTCCCGGACTCTGCGGCTGTGAAAGGTAACCGGTCTGGCGGTCTGCTGGTCTGCTGCTGGGGGGGTCTGGTATGGGGGTCGGGTGGGGGGACCCGGCTCTATCTCACCGCGTCATGCATGTTTCATCTGCAGCCATGACGTCATCTCACGCTTCCGGGACGGACGTCTTGTGGCGCGCGCCTCCCGCTGCAGGTTCGCCCTCCGTGCTGGTTTGAATGGTTCCACTGGTTCTACTGGTTCTACTGGTTCTACTGAGCGGAAGCAGCAGCTGCAGCACTTTGATCAGTAAGTGTGAGCCAGGGACTGAAGTTTACTTTATTAATATCATCAATAAGCCCCAAAACAAACAACAACATCATTACAACTAGAATAAAATAATACACATTTATTATTAATATTTAATAATCATGATAATAACAAGTAGAACAATAACTAGAATAAAATAATACAAATATTATTATTAATATTTAATAATCATGATAATAAGTAGAACAAGAATAAAATAATACAAATATTATTATTAATATTTAATAATCATGATAACAAGTAGAACAATAACAAGAATATAAAATAATACAAATATTATTATTATTAATAATGAATAATCATGATAACAAGTATAACAATAACTAGAATAAAATAATACATTAATAATAATAAAGAGGATAATACTAACAATTACAAAAACAATGATAATGATAACAATGATGATATTAACAATAAAATAATAATATAAACTAGAACATGTTTATTTGTATAGCGCTTTACAAGGTAAAAACAAAATGTTTGTTCCTGTATTGTGTCAGCCAAATATGACCTTATAAGGCAACAGACCTGATAATTACTATTCATATTATTAATATGAATAATAATTGTGATATGGTAATGATTATATTATAAAACTCATGAGAATAATAATGATGAAGTGAAAGCTATTAATATCAATCTGAATGTGTGTCCATTGAGGCTCGTCATGTCCTCGGGGTCCTCAGTGAGTCTGGGGGAGCTGCCCATGGAGAGCTGGATGTCTCACCTGCCCAGCGCCCTGTGGGACACGCCCCTGTGCCACCTGGCCATCCCAGGTAGGAAGCCTCATCGCAGCCACGACACAGCGAGTGGATCATATCATATATACAAAATACATTCTTATGTCAACAAACACATGTAAACACAACATCAGTGAAAATGATCACGGTCTGTACATCATTATGAGGAATCGATACCATATTAACCATCGTATTAATAACTCATTGTAGCATTAACCATAATATTATTAACTCATAGTATTAATAACTCATAGTAGTAATAACTCATTGTATCATTAACCGTAGTATTAATAACTCATAGTATTAATAACTCATAGTATCATTAACTCATTGTATCAATAACTCATAGTATTATTAACTCATAGTATCAATAACTCATAGTATTATTAACTCATTGTATTAATAACTCATAGTATTAATAACTCATTGTATCATTAACCATAGTATTAATAACTCATAGTATCATTAACTCATAGTATCATTAACTCATAGTATCAATAACTCATAGTATTATTAACTCATAGTATCAATAACTCATAGTATTATTAACTCATTGTATTAATAACTCATTGTATCATTAACCATAGTATTAATAACTCATAGTATTAATAACTCATAGTATCATTAACTCATAGTATTAATAACTCATAGTAGTAATAACTCATTGTATCATTAACCGTAGTATTAATAACTCATAGTATTAATAACTCATAGTATCATTAACTCATAGTATCAATAACTCATAGTATTATTAACTCATAGTATCAATAACTCATAGTATTATTAACTCATTGTATTAATAACTCATAGTATTAATAACTCATTGTATCATTAACCATAGTATTAATAACTCATAGTATCATTAACTCATAGTATCATTAACTCATAGTATCAATAACTCATAGTATTATTAACTCATAGTATCAATAACTCATAGTATTATTAACTCATTGTATTAATAACTCATTGTATTAATAACTCAGTGTAAATGTATCTTGGCTGCTATTGAAGGCTCAAAGCCTGATGAAGATTCTCTCTTCATTTGCTTCTCTTTAGTTTATTTGCATGTGTTTGAGCCTCCAGGGCTACTACGCTAATGCTACTCCTCTAATGCTACTCCTCTAATGCTGCTACTCTAAAGCTACTACGCTAATGCTACTCCTCTAATGCTACTACGCTAATGCTACTCCTCTAATGCTACTCCTCTAATGGTACTCCTCTAATGCTGCTACGCTAATGCTTCTCCTCTAATGCTACTACTCTAATGCTACTCCTCTAATGCTGCTCCTCTAATGCTACTACGCTAATGCTACTCCTCTAATGCTACTCCTCTAATGCTGCTACTCTAATGCTACTCCTCTAATGCTGATACGCTAATGCTGCTCCTCTAATGCTACTACTCTAATGCTACTCCTCTAATGCTGCTCCTCTAATGCTACTACGCTAATGCCACTACTCTAATGCTACTACTCTAATGCTACTCCTCTAATGCTACTCCTCTAATGCTACTCCTCTAATGCTGCTCCTCTAATGCTACTACTCTAATGCTACAACTCTAATGCTGCTCCTCTAATGCTACTACTCTAATGCTGCTCATCTAATGCTACTACTCTAATTCTACTCTAATGCTACTCCTCTAATGCTACTCCTCTAATGCTGCTACTCTAAAGCTACTACTCTAATGCTGCTCATCTAATGCTACTCCTCTAATGCTACTCCTCTAATGCTACTACTCTAATGCTACTCCTCTAATGCTACTACTCTAATGTTGCTCCTCTAATGCTACTCCTCTAATGCTACTCCTCTAATGCTGCTCCTCTAATGCTACTACTCTAATTCTACAACTCTAATGCTGCTCCTCTAATGCTACTCCTCTAATGCTGCTCCTCTAATGCTACTACTCTAATGCTGCTCATCTAATGCTACTACTCTAATTCTACTCTAATGCTACTCCTCTAATGCTACTCCTCTAATGCTGCTACGCTAATGCTTCTCCTCTAATGCTACTACTCTAATGCTACTCCTCTAATGCTGCTCCTCTAATGCTACTACGCTAATGCTACTCCTCTAATGCTACTCCTCTAATGCTGCTACTCTAATGCTACTCCTCTAATGCTGATACGCTAATGCTGCTCCTCTAATGCTACTACTCTAATGCTACTCCTCTAATGCTACTACGCTAATGCCACTACTCTAATGCTGCTCCTCTAATGCTACTACTCTAATGCTACAACTCTAATGCTGCTCCTCTAATGCTACTACTCTAATGCTGCTCATCTAATGCTACTACTCTAATTCTACTCTAATGCTACTCCTCTAATGCTACTCCTCTAATGCTGCTACTCTAAAGCTACTACTCTAATGCTGCTCATCTAATGCTACTCCTCTAATGCTACTCCTCTAATGCTACTACTCTAATGCTACTCCTCTAATGCTACTACTCTAATGTTGCTCCTCTAATGCTACTCCTCTAATGCTACTCCTCTAATGCTGCTCCTCTAATGCTACTACTCTAATTCTACAACTCTAATGCTGCTCCTCTAATGCTACTCCTCTAATGCTGCTCCTCTAATGCTACTACTCTAATGCTGCTCATCTAATGCTACTACTCTAATTCTACTCTAATGCTACTCCTCTAATGCTACTCCTCTAATGCTGCTACTCTAAAGCTACTACTCTAATGCTGCTCCTCTAATGCTACTCCTCTAATGCTACTCCTCTAATGCTACTACTCTAATGCTGCTCCTCTAATGCTACTCCTCTAATGCTACTCCTCTAATGCTGCTCCTCTAATGCTACTACTCTAATGCTACAACTCTAATGCTGCTCCTCTAATGCTACTCCTCTAATGCTGCTCATCTAATGCTACTACTCTAATTCTACTCTAATGCTGCTCCTCTAATGCTGCTACTCTAAAGCTACTACTCTAATGCTGCTCCTCTAATGCTGCTCCTCTAATGCTACTCCTCTAATGCTACTCCTCTATTGCTACTCCTATAATGCTGCTCCTCTAATGCTACTCCTCTAATGCTACTACTCTAATGCTACTACTCTAATTCTGCTCCTCTAATGCTACTCCTCTAATGGTACTCCTCTAATGCTACTACTCTAATTCTACTCTAATGCTGCTCCTCTAATGCTGCTACTCTAAAGCTACTACTCTAATGCTGCTCCTCTAATGGTACTCCTCTAATGCTACTCCTCTAATGCTACAACTCTAATGCTGCTCCTCTAATGCTACTCCTCTAATGCTGCTCATCTAATGCTACTACTCTAATTCTACTCTAATGCTGCTCCTCTAATGCTGCTACTCTAAAGCTACTACTCTAATGCTGCTCCTCTAATGGTACTCCTCTAATGCTACTCCTCTAATGCTGCTCCTCTAATGCTACTACTCTAATGCTACTCCTCTAATGCTACTCCTCTAATGGTACTCCTCTAATGCTGCTCCTCTAATGCTACTCCTCTAATGCTACTCCTCTAATGCTACTCCTCTAATGCTACTACTCTAATGCTACTCCTCTAATGTTGCTCCTCTAATGCTGCTCCTCTAATGCTGCTCCTATAATGCTGCTCCTCTAATGCTGCTCCTCTAATGCTACTCCTCTAATGCTACTCCTCTAATGCTGCTCCTCTAATGCTGCTCCTCTAATGCTACTCCTCTAATGCTACTCCTATAATGCTGTTCCTCTAATGCTACTCCTCTAATGCTGCTACTCTAATGATGCTCCTCTAATGCTACTCCTCTAATGCTACTACTCTAATGCTACTACTCTAATGCTACTCCTCTAATGCTACTCCTCTAATGTTGCTCCTCTAATGCTGCTCCTCTAATGCTGCTCCTCTAATGCTGCTCCTCTAATGCTGCTCCTCTAATGCTACTCCTCTAATGCTGCTCCTCTAATGCTGCTCCTCTAATGCTACTCCTCTAATGCTACTCCTATAATGCTGTTCCTCTAATGCTACTCCTCTAATGCTGCTACTCTAATGATGCTCCTCTAATGCTACTCCTCTAATGCTACTCCTATAATGCTACTCCTATAATGCTGTTCCTCTAATGCTACTCCTCTAATGCTGCTACTCTAATGATGCTCCTATAATGCTGCTCCTCTAATGCTACTCCTCTAATGCTGCTCCTCTAATTATGCTCCTCTAATGCTACTGCTCTAATGCTGCTACTCTAATGCTGCTCCTCTAATGCTGCTCCTCTAATGCTACTCCTCTAATGCTACTCCTCTAATGGTACTCCTCTAATGCTGCTTCTCTAATGCTACTCCTCTAATGCTGCTCCTATAATGCTGCTCCTCTAATGCTACTCCTCTAATGCTACTCCTATAATGCTGTTCCTCTAATGCTACTCCTCTAATGCTTTTACTCTAATGATGCTCCTCTAATGCTGTTCCTCTAATGCTACTCCTCTAATGGTACTCCTCTAATGCTGCTCCTCTAATGCTACTCCTCTAATGCTGCTCCTCTAATGCTACTCCTCTAATGCTACTCCTCTAATGCTACTCCTATAATGCTACTCCTATAATGCTGTTCCTCTAATGCTACTCCTCTAATGCTGCTACTCTAATGATGCTCCTCTAATGCTACTCCTCTAATGCTACTCCTCTAATGCTACTCCTCTAATGCTACTCCTCTAATGCTACTCCTATAATGCTACTCCTATAATGCTGTTCCTCTAATGCTACTCTTCTAATGCTGCTACTCTAATGCTGCTCCTATAATGCTGCTCCTCTAATGCTACTCCTCTAATGCTACTCCTCTAATGCTACTCCTCTAATGCTACTCCTATAATGCTACTCCTATAATGCTGCTCCTCTAATGCTACTGCTCTAATGATGCTCCTCTAATGCTCCTCTAATGCTCCTCTAATGCTACTGCTCTAATGCTGCTACTCTAATGCTGCTCCTCTAATGCTACTCCTCTAATGCTGCTCCTCTAATGCTACTCCTCTAATGCTGCTACTCTAATGATGCTCCTCTAATGCTCCTCTAATGCTACTCCTCTAATGCTGCTCCTCTAATGCTACTGCTCTAATGATGCTCCTCTAATGCTCCTCTAATGCTCCTCTAATGCTCCTCCTCTTTGTTAGGCAGCCATAATGCCATAACCTACTGTCTGGATATGGATGACGGGTCCCCGGTGGACCTCACCCAGCCAGACCTGCTTCAGAAGATGGACAGATACATGAAGCCTTTCATTCGCCCCTTTGTGTACAAGTGGGCGATCACCCAGGTAATGAACACACTCGTCTCACTCACTGTTAACGACCCGGACCTGGACCTGGACCTGGACCTGGACCCGGACCCGGTGTGACGAGTCCACCCCGTGTTTTCACAGGAGTACACTATCAAGCAGCAGCTGGACTCGGGGGTCAGATATTGTGACCTGAGGATTGCACAGCGGCCCAACGACAGCTCCACCGAGCTGTACTTTTACCACGGAGTCTACAGCACGCTCAGTGTGGAGGTGAGGCCCTGACACACACACACACACACGCACACACACACACACGCACACACGCACGCACGCACGCACGCACACACACAGTCACATACACACACACACACATACACACACACACACACACACGCACGCACACACGCACGCAGTCACATACACACACACACATACACACACACACACGCACACACACGCACGCAGTCACATACACACACACACATACACACACACGCACACATACACACACACGCACACAGACACATACACAGACACACACACACACGCACATACACATACACACACATACACACGCATACACACACACACGCACATACACACACACACATACAAACACACACGCACACACACACACAGACACACACACACGCACACACACACACACGCACACACACACACGCACACACACGCACGCACGCACGCACGCACACACACAGTCACATACACACACACACACACACACGCACGCACGCACACACGCACGCAGTCACATACACACACACACATACACGCACACATACACACACACGCACACATACACACACACGCACACAGACACATACACAGACACACACACACACGCACATACACATACACACACATACACACGCATACACACACACACACACATACAAACACACACGCACACACACACACAGACACACACACACACAGACACACACACACGCACATACACACATACACGCACACACACACACAGACACACACACACGCATACACACTCACACGCACATACACACACACACACACATACACACACACGCACAGACACACACACACGCACATACACACACACACATGCACGCACCAAACAGACACGCGCACATACACACACACACATACAAACACACACGTATACACACACACACACCTGCAAACACACACAGACACAGACACACACGCATACACACACACACACACGCACACACACACATGCACATACACACACACGCACACACACACACAGACACACAAACACGCACATACACACACACATACACACACACACGCACACACACACATGCACATACACACACACGCACACACACACACAGACACACACACACGCACATACACACACACATACACACACACACGCACACACAGACACACACACACGCATACACACTCACACGCACATACACACGCACACACACACGCACAGACACACACACACGCACATACACACACACATACACGCACCAAACAGACACACACACTCGCGTCACTTGTCGTGCGTCACAGACTTCCATCACACGCCACCTGGTGTGAGTCCGGACCAGGTACCTGAACCCGGTTCTGATCCGAGCTCAACCCGTGCAGACTAACTTTCCTCCGTCCTCAGAGCGTTCTCGTGGAGATACGAGAGTGGCTGGACGCTCGTCCCAGAGAGGTGGTCATCCTCTCCTTCAGCCACTTCCTGGGCCTGAGCCAGGACCTCCACCTGCTGCTGCTCGCCACCATACGGGACGTCTTCACCTCCAGACTCTGCCCGAAGACGGTACGCGAGGACCGGTCACGACCCGCGCGTTGGTTCTGGGCACTGAATACTTTGTGTTGGTTTCTGTGCATCCATCCGCCCAAAGAAATAGTCCCAACAGGGTTCAGTTCATTCTCTCGCAGACATTTTTGAGCCCGTTATGAAAACTTTCTGCAGACGTTGACTGAGGGAATTACCCACAATTCATAGCAACGTGACCGTAAACACAGGTTGACCAGTGGAGGCTGGAGGCACGCTGTGAGTTCAGGCTGATATATTATATTTACACAGAAAACAAAAGGATTAAAGATGGAACACGTGAAAGCAGACATTTAATTAAATTAAATTATTGGAGCTGTTTTTGACAAAAAAGAGGGAAAAGATTCTTTAACAGTCACATGACCAGTGTGGTCACATGGTGAGTGTAGACAGGTAGTCACATGACCAGTGTGGTCACATGGTGAGTGTAGACAGGTAGTCACATGACCAGTGTGGTCACATGGTGAGTGTAGACAGGTAGTCACATGACCAGTGTGGTCACATGGTCAGTGTGGTCACATGGTGAGTTTAGACAGGTAGTCACATGGTCAGTGTGGTCACATGGTCAGTGTGGTCACATGGTGAGTTTAGACAGGTGGTCACATGGTCAGGTGGTCACATGACCAGTGTGGTCACATGGTCAGTGTGGTCACATGGTGAGTGTAGACAGGTGGTCACATGACCAGTGTGGTCACATGGTGAGTGTAGACAGGTGGTCACATGACCAGTGTGGTCACATGGTCAGTGTGGTCACATGGTGAGTGTAGACAGGTGGTCACATGACCAGTGTGGTCACATGGTGAGTGTAGACAGGTGGTCACATGACCAGTGTGGTCACATGGTGAGTGTAGACAGGTGGTCACATGACCAGTGTGGAGCACAGGTATCAGACCAGAGAGTAAACCCAATGAGTCTCAGTCCTGAACAGACAGTCGAGTCCAAAGTTCTGTTTTTAATCTTCTTGATGAATCCCTGTGAGGAGAATCGTAGAATGACGTCTGCCCCGTATCGTCTTCCAGGAGGCGTTGACCCTCAGAGACCTGTGGTCTTCGGGCCACAGCGTGGTCGTGTCCTACGAACACGACCTCTCCAGCTGCCACGCTGACCTCTGGCCTCACATCCCGTACTGGTGGGCCAACAAGTGCAAAGCCGAGGCTCTCATCGAGGAGTTTGAACACAGGAAGCAGCACGGCAGGCCGGGTAATATACTTATTACATATTATTATTATTATATATATACACAGGAAGCAGCACGGCAGGCCGGGTAATATACTTATTACATAATATTATTATTATTATTATATATATACACAGGAAGCAGCACAGCAGGCCGGGTAATATACTTATTACATAATATTATTATTATTATTATTATATATATACACAGGAAGCAGTACAGCAGGCCGGGTAATATACTTATTACATATTATTATTATTATTATTATTATATATATACACACACAGGAAGCAGCACGGCAGGCCGGGTAATGTACTTATTACATATTATGATTATTATTATTATATATATATATATACACAGGAAGCAGCACGGCAGGCCGGGTAATATACTTATTACATATTATTATTATTATTATTATTATTATATATATACACAGGAAGCAGCACAGCAGGCCGGGTAATATACTTATTACATATTATTATTATTATTATTATTATATATATACACAGGAAGCAGCACAGCAGGCCGGGTAATATACTTATTACATATTATTATTATTATTATTATTATATATATATACACAGGAAGCAGCAAGGCAGGCCGGGTAATATACTTATTACATATTATTATTATTATTATTATTATATATATACACAGGAGCTCATATTACATACATCAGCATGAGAGTCATCTATTTCTTCTGCCGTCCACACATTATTTTCCAAAATTGTGCAACTTTGTAAAAGAAAATGTTAAATTGTGGACGCAATGACAAATCTGTCAGAGAGAAAAAGACTTAATAAAACGTAATAAAGGTGAAAACATTGTTGGTTTGTGGACGTTTTGAAGCCTCGAGTTCGGAGTTTTGGCCGTCGCCATCTTGTTTTTTTTGCAACCAGTGAACAGGAAGTGACATCTTCTGTACGAATGATTTATTTAGTAAATTATGGTCCATTTAAACCATAAAGCAGGGTATGCTTTAGGAGCGGAGCTACAAGGTGATTGACAGGTCGACCACCAGAGACGTGTACGTCGTCTCTACGTCCCTCCTCCTCAGTCACTTCACTGGTTGCAAAAAAACCAAGATGGCGACGGCCAAAACGCCGAACACGAGGCTTCAAAACGTCCACAAACCAACGAGAGACGTCACCACGTCTACGTCCTCTTCTCACATTCAGTCTGTGCTCTTCTCGTATTCCACTTTTTGAATTTTAATTTTTTGACTTTTTAAAATGTGTTTCAGGAGGTTTCTTCGTCACAGGAATCAACCTGACGGGGGACCTGAAGTACATCTGCACCCACCCGACCGAGTCCCTGAAGGACTTGGTGACGTCCACGTACCCGGCGCTGCTGAGCTGGGTCAAGGAGCAGACCCCCGGCTCCCGGCTCGGCTCGCTCAACATCATCGCCGGGGACTTCGTCGGCGAGAGCCAGTTCGTGGCCGCCGTCGTCACGCTGAACGAGAAACTACTGCAGCGCTCCTCGTGAATCACAGCATGAGCTTGTTTTGAGACGCCGTTAAAGTACTTGAATTATTCGTTTGGATATTATAAATGCACTTATCTGGAGGCGGTTAAACGTACATTTCATTCTTTGAGAACTGTATTTGGACCTGCACTGTTTACATTTAGTTCACTAGTTATGCAACGTACTGTATTGGTTTATGTTCTGGTGACCAGCAATAATAACACAACTAATCTCACCTGACACTCTGGAAGAGGAAGCACAAGCGACGAAGGAGCACATACGATTGTACTATACACACTTTTATAAGAAGGACATGTCAAGTTTCACCTATACACACGTATTTATCCATAGAGAATGTAGACAACACATCAAACTTATGCAAAAATGCATGGACATTTTATTTGCATGAACCCAACCGCGACTGTTTTCCTTATGATAGTGACTTGAGCCAACAGGTGAGACCTTGTTTCAGAACAGTGCTGCACCGCTGTGCCTGTGGAGGTGATGCTTTTACAATAAACATGAGCATTTCTAAGCAACGCGCTGTCACTTTATTCACCGTACAAATCAATGGAACGGGACGATGTGAAAATGTCACAATCATTATCCTGATTATCATCAAAATACGCTTCAAATGTCCCTAAAACACACAGAAAGGTCTTGAGCTGTAGCGTGTTAGCTCTGCTATCCAGTTTAAAGATGATGTCACTTCCTGTGAGACCAGACTGTCAAGGTGAGCAACAGGAAGGGAAATGTTCATACTGATGGCCGTTAAATGTCAATCAATCACATTCAATTCACTGTTTCTATTATGCTCCAACTGCTGCCATCCTTATTGTCAGTTTATTTATGTTATTGCTTTACATTGACATTAAATATATGAAAAATTATATATATTAAAAATGAATTAAACACCTTTAAAAAAGGATGAATTCATTCCATTTGCCAATGTTTCCTATCGCCTTCTATCACACCGTTTGAACAAATCCACAACAGTCAAATCTGAAAGTGTTATCGTTACTCTGAGGTACTAAGTTGTTATTTTGAAATACTAAGTAGTTACTCTGAGATACTAAGTAGTTACTTTGAGATGCTAAGTAGTTACTCAGATACTAAGTAGTTACTTTGAGATACTAAGTAGTTACTCAGATACTAAGTAGTTACTTTGAGATGCTAAGTAGTTACTCTGAGATACTAAGTAGTTACTCTGAGGTACTAAGTAGTTACTTTGAGATGCTAAGTAGTTACTTTGAGATACTAAGTAGTTACTCTGAGATACTAAGTAGTTACTCTGAGATACTAAGTAGTTACTTTGAGATGCTAAGTAGTTACTTTGAGATACTAAGTAGTTACTCTGAGATGCTAAGTAGTTACTTTGAGATACTAAGTAGTTACTTTGAGATGCTAAGTAGTTACTTTGAGATACTAAGTAGTTACTCTGAGATACTAAGTAGTTACTTTGAGATGCTAAGTAGTTACTTTGAGATACTAAGTAGTTACTTTGAGATACTAAGTAGTTACTCTGAGATACTAAGTAGTTACTTTGAGATGCTAAGTAGTTACTCTGATATATTAAGTAGTTACTCTGAGATACTAAGTAGTTACTTTGAGATGCTAAGTAGTTACTCTGAGATACTAAGTAGTTACTTTGAGATACTAAGTAGTTACTTTGAGATACTAAGTAGTTACTCTGA